>NW_027011181.1:0-25683 GCF_036934945.1 Oncorhynchus masou masou | reverse complement strand
TACCATGTGTCTATACATACTACCATGTGTCTATATGTACTACCATGTATCTATATATATACATACTACCATGTGTCTATATGTACTACCATGTGTCTATACATACTACCATGTATCTATATGTATATACTACCATGTGTTTTATATAATACCATGTGTCTATATATGCTACCATGTGTCATACATACTACCATGTGTCTATATGTACTACCATGTATATATATATGTATATACTACCATGTGTCTATATATGCTACCATGTGTCTATATGTACATACTACCATGTGTTTTAATATACTACCATGTGTCTATATGTATATACTACCATGTGTCTATATATACAATACATGTGTCTATATGTATATACTACCATGTCTATATATACTACCATGTATCTATATGTATATACTGTATGTGTCTATATATACAACCATGTGTCTATATGTATATACTACCATGTCTATATATACAACCATGTGTCTATATGTATATACTACCATGTGTCTATATATCCTACCATGTGTCTATATATACTACCATGTGTCTATATGTATATACTACCATGTGTCTATATGTATATACTACCATGTGTCTATATATACTACCATGTGTCTATAAGTATATACTACCATGTGTCTATATGTACATACTACCATGTGTCTATATGTATATACTACCATGTGTCTATATATGCTACCATGTGTCTATATGTACTACCATGTGTCTATATGTATATGCTACCATGTGTCTATATATGCCTACCACATGTGTCTATATATACTACCATGTGTCTATATGTATATACTACCATGTGTCTATATGTATACACTACCATGTGTCTATATATGCTACCATGTCTATATATTACCATGTGTCTATATGTCCATAGTACCATGTGTCTATGTACATACTACCATGTGTCTGCATATATAATTACCATGTCTGTATGTAGTACATGCTATTATGTGTCTATATATACTACCATGTGTATATATACTACCATGTGTCTATATGTATATACTACCATGTGTCTATTTTGTGGTACGTACTACCATGATATATGTATATGCTACCGTGATCTATATATACTACCATGTATGCATGCTACCGTATGTGTCTATATATACTACCATGTGTCTATATATACTACCGTGATCTGTATTAATATGCTACCGTGATGATCTGTAAGGTTGGTACATGCTGCCATGATGTCTATATGCATATGCACCGTGATGTTCATATATAAATACTGCCATTGTCTATATATGCTACCATGTGTCTATATATACTGCCATGTGTCTATATGTATATACTGCCGTGTCGTCTAAATGTATATACTACCGTATTGATCTATATGCTACCGTATTGATCTATATATGTCACCATGTGTCTATATGTATATACTACCATGTGTCTATATGTACATACTACCATGTGTCTATATTTACATATTACCATGTGTCTATATATCCTACCATGTGTCTATATGTATATCCTACCATGTGTCTATATGTATGTACTACCATGTGTCTATATGTATATACTACCATGTGTCTATATGTACATACTACCATGTGTCTATATGTACATACTACCATATGTCTATATGTATATACTACCATGTGTCTATATATGCTACCATGTATTTGAGTTCTGAAATCTCTGGATTTATATGAAACATTATGAAACAAACACCATTGACTGGATTCCAGTCAAGAGTGCTTAAGCACTCTCTCTCTGTGTGTGTGTGTGTGTGTGTGTGTGTGTGTGTGTGTGTGTGTGTGTGTGTGTGTGTGTGTGTGTGTGTGTGTGTGTGTGTGTGTGTGTGTGTGTGTGTGTGTGTGTGTGTGTGTGTGTGTGTGTGTGTGTGTGTGTGTGTGTGTGTGTGTGTTTGTGTGAGTGTGTGTGTATGTGTGCGCGCGCGTTTGATTCATTCCAGAGCAGTTTTAGTCCTTATAAAATATTCATGCTGGTTGTGCAGAGCCCTGTAATTGCCATCTCTCACCCTGAATAATTTATACACAGCACAGACTGACAAAGCTTTGCCATGCGGCCCCAGATGAATCAGAAACAACGGCGAGAGCTGCCAGTTGCATTATTGTTTCACAAAATATGTCTGTCACGTCATCGACAGCACCGACCGACAGACGCCTCCAACACCTCTCCTGCCTCCTCATCTACATCCAGCTTCTCTTCATTTGTTATTGTTTCACTTTTCTCTCTCTCTCTTTCTGTCTCTCTCTATCTCACCCTCTCTCTCTTCATCCTCACCCCAACCGTTGTCTTGTATTTTAGTCTCTTAACTCTGCCCTCCAGACTGGTAGACAGTGACCTCTCTCTCTATCCCCCTCTCTCCTCTTCCTCTCCTCCTCCTGTGCTTTAGAGAACTAATGTTCTTCTTCACCCTGCTCTCTCTTTCTCATTCATTTTAATAGCATTTATTCAACATTAGAAATAAAACCATGCAGATAACCCAGAACACAACCCCATGCAGATAACCCAGAACACAACCCCGTGCAGATAACCCAGAACACAACCCCATGCAGATAACCCAGAACACAACCCCATGCAGATAACCCAGAACACAACCCCATGCAGATAACCCAGAACACAACCCCATGCAGATAACCCAGAACACAACTCCCAGCGTCTGTCTGTCTGTCTGTCTGTCTGTCTGTCTGTCTGTCTGTCTGTCTGTCTGTCTCTCTCTCTCTCTCTCTCTCTCTCTCTCTCTCTCTCTCTCTCTCTCTCTCTGTTTCTCCCATCCCTCTCTCCTCTGCTGTTTTGTTGACATGCAGTAAGGAAGGAATAATGACATTAAGTCTCAGCACATATGTGCCCTCCTCATTAGGCTGTATTACCTGCGTTTGTTAAAACTAATAATTGCCAGTCGCAGCTTGGCTCACATTAATCATTTATCATGTTTTAATATGTTTTTAATCATGATCCCAAAGACAGATCAGAGAGGCCTGCTGGGCAAGGCTTGTATTATGATGGTTGTTTCTGTCTTACTTCTTGCAAGCTCGCCTGATTTGAAATGAATGTAACTCCCCCCTTCCCTTCAACCCCCCCCCCACTTGTTCCTGTTTTTAATTAATAATTAAAATCTGCAAAGATGACAGTTCCTAATTAAAGAAGTCTTGAAAGAATCAGGGAAAGAAAGTATGAATTTTAGAAATGGAAAAGGAGAGACAAGTATTTATCCATCTAGTGTATTAAAGACAGTAGTACTATGTAGTATTCTGCACTAGTATTTATCCATCTGGTGTATTAAAGACAGTATGCTACGTAGTATTCCTGCACTAGTATTTATCCATCTGGTGTATTAAAGACAGTAGTACTACATAGTATTCCTGACCTAGTATTTATCCATCTGGTGTATTAAAGACAGTACTATGTAGTATTCCTGCGCTAGTATTTATCCATCTAGTATTAAAGACAGTAGTACTATGTAGTATTCCTGACCTAGTATTTATCCATCTGGTGTATTAAAGACAGTAGCACTTCATTAGTATTCTGACCTGAAGTATTTATCCATCTAGTTTATTAAAGACAGTAGTACTACATAAAGTATTCCTGCACTAGTATTTATCCATCTAGTGTATTAAAGACAGTAGTACTAAATAGTATTCCTGACCTAGTATTTATCCATCTAGTGTATTAAAGACTGTAGTACTACATAGTATTCCTGACCTAGTATTTATCCATCTAGTGTATTAAAGACAGTAGTACTACATAGTATTCCTGACCTAGTATTTATCCATCTGGTGTATTAAAGACAGTAGTACTAAGTAGTATTCCTGCACTAGTATTTATCCATCTAGTGTATTAAAGACAGTAGTACTATGTAGTTTTCCTGCTCTAGTATTTATCCATCTAGTGAATTAAAGACAGTAGTACTATGTAGTATTCCTGACCTAGTATTTATCCATCTGGTGTATTAAAGACAGCAGTACTCGCCAGTATTCCTGACCTAGTATTTATCCATCTAGTTTATTAAAGACAGTAGTATTACATAGTATTCCTGCTCTGGTATTTATCCCTCTAGTGTATTTAAGACAGTAAGTAGTACTACATAGTATTCTGACCTAGTATTTATCCATCTAGTGTATTTATTTATTTTTATTTCACCTTTATTTAACCAGGTAGGCCAGTTGAGAACAAGTTCTTATTTACAACTGCGACCTGGCAGTAGTTCTAAGTAGTAGTCCTGACCTTGTATTTAGGGGGTGGTGGAGGGGTAGAGGGAGAGGGGTGGAAGGGGTTAGTGAAGGGGGTGGTGGAGGGCGTAGTGGTGGGGTAGTGGAGGGGGGTGGTGGATGGGGTGGTGGAGGGTAGTGGGGAAGGGTGGAAGGGGTTAGTGAAGGGGGTGGTGGAGGGCGTAGTGGGGCGTTGGAGGAAGCTTCATTCAAACAATACGTTTCCTTAACCGAAAGCCCTAAGCTAAGGACTCCTTGGTGATGTAGGGAGGTTGTTTTTTGTAGATCTGAAGCCACTATAGATTATGAAGAGGTTTATTTTTTCAGAACCTAATAATGTTGGACAGGGAGGTGTTTGTCAGGAGATAATGACTTGATAGGGTCTGGGGGGGGTGGTCCTGAGGAAGGGTCCCTGCAAGGGTCCTATAAGGGGTCCCTACAGTGGAATACCGTGTGTAGGAGACAAGCAGACGGTGTCTGACGTGATGGAACATCGACTGGATGGAGGAAAAAAAAAAGGTCACTGATTGCTGAACTCAAGAGTCTAAGAACTGAATATTAGTAAAAAAAAAAAAAAAGAAGAAGCCGTGTAGTTTGTCCACACGTTCTCCCTGTTTGTGAGAGTCAGTCAGAACAGACCCTGAGCCAGAGGAGCAGAGAGAGGAGCGGTCGAGCATCGTAATGAACAGGACTACTGTCATCAGCAGCGGCCAGGACACTACCAATATGTGTGTGTTGTGTGGAGAGGGGGAAAAGAAAGGAGTGTGGCTGCTTTCAATGGGCCATCTGGTTCCTGCTGTAAAATAGCAGTGGCCTTCACCCCCCCCTCCCCCCTCCATGATGTCATATGTCCATCTGAGGGATATATAACATTAAAAAAACTTAAAGAATTGAATAAGGGCCAGTGTTAAAGCCAATTTGTCATGGTGTATTTGAAGTATAAATCAGCCTAATGGACGTCTGTCCTGTCCCCCCTCCCCTTGTGTTTTACACACTCCTTTACTGGTCCTTTACCACCTCACAAATGGCACTCTATTCCCTTTATAGTGCACTACATTTAACCAGGACCCTATGGGACCAGTGCCATAGGTGCTCTGGTCTAAAGTAGTGCACCGTATATAGGGAATAGGCTGCCATTTGGGCCTCGAGGCCCTTAAGTGCGTTCAGCCTGCGTCAAGCCGACCGGTGAGTCGGGAGTGAGAGAAAAGGGAGAGGAGTTGACATTAAGAACCCAGTATTTTGTAAATCCAATATGTATTGACCTGTGTTCTATCTGTGTGTAGCACTCTGGTGTCAGCAGAACGGTCTCTTGTATGGGAAGTCCTCATTACAGGCTTTCTGGAGGGAGGTGGGTGGGAGGGTGGCTGGGAGGGAAAGATGATAAGTGGGATGGAGGGAGGCAGGGAGGGTGGGTGGGAGGGTGGCTGGGAGGGAAAGATGATAGGAGGGAGGGAGGGAGGGAGGGAGGGAGGGAGGGAGGGAGGGAGGGAAAGATGATAAGTGGGAGGGAGGGAGGGAGGGAAAGATGATAGGAGGGAGGGAGGGAGGGAGGGAGGGAGGGAAAGATGATAGGAGGGAGGGAGGGAGGCAGGGGAGGGTGGGAGGGTGGGTGGGAGGGAAAGATGATAGGAGAGAGGGAGGGAGGGAGGGAGGGAAGGAGGGAGGGAAAGATGATAGGAGGAGGGAGGGAGGGAGGGAGGGAGGGAGGGAGGGAGGGAGGGAGGGAGGGAGGGAGGGAGGGAGGGAGGGAGGGAGGGAGGGAGGGAGGGAGGGAGGGAGGAGGGAGGGAGGGAGGGAGGGAGGGAAGGAGGGAGGGAGGGAGGCAGGGAGGGTGGGAGGGGTGGGTGGGAGGGAAAGATGATAGGAGGGAGGGAGGGAGGCAGGGAGGGTGGGAGGGTGGGTGGGAGGGAAAGATGATAGGAGGGAGGGAGGGAGGGAGGGAGGGAGGGAAGGAGGGGAGGGAAAGATGATAGGAGGAGGGAGGGAGGGAGGGAGGGAGGGAGGGAGCGAGGGAGGGAGGGAGGGAGGGAGGGGAAGGAGGGAGGGAAAGATGATAGGAAGGAGGGAGGGAGGGAGGGAGCGAGGGAGGGAGGTAGGGAGAGGTTGGGTTGGGAGGTTGGGTGGGAGAGCATTGTCTCACAAGCAGGGGTGGGGGGTGGGGGGGAGGGGGTTGTGTACCGGCCCGATGGGCTAGGGTAATCAATACAGGGAGTGACTGATGACCTGCCTGGAAGGACCCACAGCTGCGGCCACGGCGTTCAGCGCCACTCCAACCAATTAGCACAGTCTGGTGTTCGGGGTCTAACACTGACCCACCACGGACCAATCACAGCACTGATTTTACACGCTGTCTTTTTCCTCTTGTTTGGCCTCGACGTGTTCGACGTCGAACCATCTGCTCTTCTATGTCTTTACAATTTACCTCTCAGGATGAAATCAAAATAAAAGGCCGTGTTTACACTTATTTCCACAATGTGTTTTTATTTTGTTAATGGGGTGATAGGCAGGCGAGCCAGTGAAGAGACCAAAAATATTCTGTTAGACCTAAAAAAAACGGCGAAGGCCTACATGTTCTCTACCGGTGTTGGTCAAACTGTCACCTTACCGTTCTCTCACAACAACAATAACAACAAGCCCTATATTCGGCACCCACTCCTAATTTAATGTAGATAACATGCATGGCGATGGGATGTGATCTAATGTAGATAACCTGCATGGGATGGGATGTGATCTAATGTAGATAACCTGCATGGGATGGGATGTGATCTAATGTAGATAGCCTGCATGGGATGGGATGTGATCTAATGTAGATAGCCTGCATGGGATGGGATGTGATCTAATGTAGATAACCTGCATGGCGATGGGATGTGATCTAATGTAGATAACCTGCATGGGGATGGGATGTGATCTAATGTAGATAACCTGCATGGGATGGGATGTGAGCTGATGTAGATAACCTGCATGGGATGGGATGTGATCTAATGTAGATAACCTGCATGGGATGGGATGTGATCTAATGTAGATAACCTGCATGGGATGGGATGTGATCTAATGTAGATAACCTGCATGGGATGGGATGTGAGCAGGGAAACATGATCTCTGGTTCACTTCCTGTGTCTCTTGCTCTCCTCTGTGCTCTCTGCTCTCCACACCATTAGTATAATAGAAACATGCTGAATCTATAGATCCGACACACTTAGTCTGGATAAAACAGGAGAGGAGGGGAGGTTATGGGGACGGACTCTACTACCAATTATACCAGAAAACAGGACTCCCTCTCTGACTCTACTACCAATTATACCAGAAAACAGGAGGACTCCCTCTCTGACTCTACTACCAATTATACCTGAAAACAGGAGGACTCCCTCTCTGACTCTACTACCAATTATACCTGAAAACAGGAGGACTCCTCTCTGACTCTACTACCAATTATACCAGAAAACAGGACTCCTGACTCTTACTACCAAAACAGGAGGACTCCTCTCTGAATCTACTACCAATTATACCTGAAAACAGGACTCCCTCTCTGACTCTACTACCAATTATACCTCTTCAGGACTCCCCTCTCTGACTCTACTACAATTATACCTGAAAACAGGACTCCCTCTCTGACTCTACTACCAATTATACCTCTTCAGGACTCTCTGACTCTACTACCAATTATACCTGAAAACAGGAGGACTCCCTCTCTGACTCTACTACCAATTATACCTGAAAACAGGAGGACTCCCTCTCTGACTCTACCACAGTATACCTGAAAAACAGGACTCCCTCTCTGACTCTACTACCAATTATACCTGAAAACAGGACTCCCTCTCTGACTCTACTACCAATTATACCTGAAAACAGGACTCCCTCTCTGACTCTACTACCAATTATACCTGAAAACAGGACTCCCTCTCTGACTCTACTACCAATTATACCTGAAAACAGGACTCCTCTCTGACTCTACCAATTATACCTGAAAACAGGACTCCCTCTCTGACTCTACTACCAATTATACCTGAAAACAGGACTCCCTCTCTGACTCTACTACCAATTATACCTCTTCAGGACTCCCTCTCTGACTCTACTACCAATTATACCTGAAAACAGGACTCCCTCTCTGACTCTACTACCAATTATACCTGAAAACAGGAGGACTCCCTCTCTGACTCTACTACCAATTATACCTGAAAACAGGACTCCCTCTCTGACTCTACTACCAATTATACCTGAAAACAGGAGGACTCCCTCTCTGACTCTACTACAAATTATACCTGAAAACAGGAGGACTCCCTCTCTGACTCTACTACCAATTATACCTGAAAACAGGAGGACTCCCTCTCTGACTCTACTACCAATTATACCTGAAAACAGGACTCCTCCTCTGAAAATACCTCTTCAGGACTCCCTCTCTGACTCTACTACCAATTATACCTGAAAACAGGACTCCCTCTCTGACTCTACTACCAATTATACCTGAAAACAGCAGGACTCCCTCTCTGACTCTACTACCAATTATACCTGAAAACAGGACTCCCTCTCTGACTCTACTACCAATTATACCTGAAAACAGGACTCCCTCTCTGACTCTACTACCAATTATACCAGAAAACAGGACTCCCTCTCTGACTCTACTACCAATTATACCTGAAAACAGGACTCCCTCTCTGACTCTACTACCAATTATACCTGAAAACAGGAGGACTCCCTCTCTGACTCTACTACCAATTATACCTGAAAACAGGACTCCCTCTCTGACTCTACTACCAATTATACCTGAAAACAGGACTCCCTCTCTGACTCTACTACCAATTATACCTGAAAACAGGACTCCCTCTCTGACTCTACTACCAATTATACCTGAAAACAGGACTCCCTCTCTGACTCTACTACCAATTATACCTGAAAACAGGACTCCCTCTCTGACTCTACTACCAATTATACCTGAAAACAGGACTCCCTCTCTGACTCTACTACCAATTATACCTGAAAACAGGACTCCCTCTCTGACACTACTACCAATACCTGAAAACAGGACTCCCTCTCTGACTCTACTACCAATTAAACCTGAAAACAGGACTCCCTCTCTGACTCTACTACCAATTATACCTGAAAACAGGAGGACTCCCTCTCTGACTCTACTACCAATTATACCTGAAAACAGGACTCCCTCTCTGACTCTACTACCAATTATACCTGAAAACAGGACTCCCTCTCTGACTCTACTACCAATTATACCTGAAAACAGGACTCCCTCTCTGACTCTACTACCAATTATACCTGAAAACAGGACTCCCTCTCTGACTCTACTACCAATTATACCTGAAAACAGGACTCCCTCTCTGACTCTACTACCAATTATACCTGAAAACAGGACTCCCTCTCTGACTCTACTACCAATTATACCTGAAAACAGGACTCCCTCTCTGACTCTACTACCAATTATACCTGAAAACAGGACTCCCTCTCTGACTCTACTACCAATTATACCTGAAAACAGGACTCCCTCTCTGACTCTACTACCAATTATACCTGAAAACAGGACTCCCTCTCTGACTCTACTACCAATTATACCTGAAAACAGGACTCCCTCTCTGACTCTACTACCAATTATACCTGAAAACAGGAGGACTCCCTCTCTGACTCTACTACCAATTATACCTGAAAACAGGAGGACTCCCTCTCTGACTCTACTACCAATTATACCTGAAACAGGACTCCCTCTCTGACTCTACTACCAATTATACCTGAAAACAGGAGGACTCCCTCTCTGACTCTACTACCAATTATACCTGAAAACAGGAGGACTCCCTCTCTGACTCTACTACCAATTATACCTGAAAACAGGACTCCCTCTCTGACTCTACTACCAATTATACCTGAAAACAGGAGGACTCCCTCTCTGACTCTACTACCAATTATACCTGAAAACAGGAGGACTCCCTCTCTGACTCTACTACCAATTATACCTGAAAACAGGACTCCCTCTCTGACTCTACTACCAATTATACCTCTTCAGGACTCCCTCTCTGACTCTACTACCAATTATACCTGAAAACAGGAGGACTCCCTCTCTGACTCTACTACCAATTATACCTGAAAACAGCAGGACTCCCTCTCTGACTCTACTACCAATTATACCTGAAAAACAGGACTCCCTCTCTGACTCTACTACCAATTATACCTGAAAACAGGACTCCCTCTCTGACTCTACTACCAATTATACCTGAAAACAGGAGGACTCCCTCTCTGACTCTACTACCAATTATACCTGAAAACAGGACTCCCTCTCTGACTCTACTACCAATTATACCTGAAAACAGGAGGACTCCCTCTCTGACTCTACTACCAATTATACCTGAAAACAGGACTCCCTCTCTGACTCTACTACCAATTATACCTGAAAACAGGACTCCCTCTCTGACTCTACTACCAATTATACCTGAAAACAGGACTCCCTCTCTGACTCTACTACCAATTATACCTGAAAACAGGACTCCCTCTCTGACTCTACTACCAATTATACCTGAAAACAGGACTCCCTCTCTGACTCTACTACCAATTATACCTGAAAACAGGGGGACTCCCTCTCTGACTCTACTACCAATTATACCTGAAAACAGGAGGACTCCCTCTCTGACTCTACTACCAATTATACCTGAAAACAGGACTCCCTCTCTGACTCTACTACCAATTATACCTGAAAACAGGAGGACTCCCTCTCTGACTCTACTACCAATTATACCTGAAAACAGGACTCCTCTCTGACTCTACTACCAATTATACCTGAAAACAGGACTCCCTCTCTGACTCTACTACCAATTATACCTGAAAACAGGAGGACTCCCTCTCTGACTCTACTACCAATTATACCTGAAAACAGGACTCCCTCTCTGACTCTACTACCAATTAAACCTCAAAACAGGACTCCCTCTCTGACTCTACTACCAATTATACCTGAAAACAGGAGGACTCCCTCTCTGACTCTACTACCAATTATACCTGAAAACAGGACTCCCTACCAATTATCTGACTCTGACTCTACTACCAATTATACCTGAAAACAGGACTCCCTCTCTGACTCTACTACCAATTATACCTGAAAACAGGTCTCCCTCTCTGACTCTACTACCAATTATACCTGAAAACAGGACTCCCTCTCTGACTCTACTACCAATTATACCTGAAAACAGGACTCCCTCTCTGACTCTACTACCAATTATACCTGAAAACAGGACTCCCTCTCTGACTCTACTACCAATTATACCTCTTCAGGACTCCTCTCTGACTCTACTACCAATTATACCTGAAAACAGGACTCCCTCTCTGACTCTACTACCAATTATACCTGAAAACAGGACTCCTCTCTGACTCTACTACCAATTATACCTGAAAACAGGACTCCCTCTCTGACTCTACTACCAATTATACCTGAAAACAGGAGGACTCCCTCTCTGACTCTACTACCAATTATACCTGAAAACAGGAGGACTCCCTCTCTGACTCTACTACCAATTATACCAGAAAACAGGAGGACTCCCTCTCTGACTCTACTACCAATTATACCTGAAAACAGGACTCCCTCTCTGACTCTACTACCAATTATACCTGAAAACAGGAGGACTCCCTCTCTGACTCTACTACCAATTATACCTGAAAACAGGAGGACTCCCTCTCTGACTCTACTACCAATTATACCTGAAAACAGGACTCCCTCTCTGACTCTACTACCAATTATACCTGAAAACAGGACTCCCTCTCTGACTCTACTACCAATTATACCTGAAAACAGGACTCCCTCTCTGACTCTACTACCAATTATACCTGAAAACAGGAGGACTCCCTCTCTGACTCTACTACCAATTATACCAGAAAACAGGACTCCCTCTCTGACTCTACTACCAATTATACCTGAAAACAGGACTCCTCTCTGACTCTACTACCAATTATACCTGGACTCCCTCTCTGACTCTACTACCAATTATACCTGAAAACAGGACTCCTCTCTGACTCTACTACCAATTATACCTGACAACAGGAGGACTCCCTCTCTGACTCTACTACCAATTATACCTGAAAACAGGTCTCCCTCTCTGACTCTACTACCAATTATACCTGAAAACAGGTCTCCCTCTCTGACTCTACTACCAATTATACCTGAAAACAGGTCTCCCTCTCTGACTCTACTACCAATTATACCTGAAAACAGGAGGACTCCCTCTCTGACTCTACTACCAATTATACCTGAAAACAGGAGGACTCCCTCTCTGACTCTACTACCAATTATACCTGAAAACAGGACTCCCTCTCTGACTCTACTACCAATTATACCTGAAAACAGGACTCCCTCTCTGACTCTACTACCAATTATACCTGAAAACAGGACTCCTCTCTGACTCTACTACCAATTATACCTGAAAACAGGAGGACTCCCTCTCTGACTCTACTACCAATTATACCAGAAAACAGGACTCCCTCTCTGACTCTACTACCAATTATACCTGAAAACAGGACTCCCTCTCTGACTCTACTACCAATTATACCTGAAAACAGGACTCCCTCTCTGACTCTACTACCAATTATACCTGAAAACAGGACTCCCTCTCTGACTCTACTACCAATTATACCTGACAACAGGAGGACTCCCTCTCTGACTCTACTACCAATTATACCTGAAAACAGGTCTCCCTCTCTGACTCTACTACCAATTATACCTGAAAACAGGTCTCCCTCTCTGACTCTACTACCAATTATACCTGAAAACAGGTCTCCTCTGACTCTACTACCAATTATACCTGAAAACAGGACTCCCTCTCTGACTCTACTACCAATTATACCTGAAAACAGGAGGACTCCCTCTCTGACTCTACTACCAATTATACCTGAAAACAGGACTCCCTCTCTGACTCTACTACCAATTATACCTGAAAACAGGAGGACTCCCTCTCTGACTCTACTACCAATTATACCTGAAAACAGGACTCCCTCTCTGACTCTACTACCAATTATACCTGAAAACAGGAGGACTCCCTCTCTGACTCTACTACCAATTATACCTGAAAACAGGACTCCCTCTCTGACTCTACTACCAATTATACCTGACAACAGGAGGACTCCCTCTCTGACTCTACTACCAATTATACCTGAAAACAGGTCTCCCTCTCTGACTCTACTACCAATTAAACCTCAAAACAGGACTCCCTCTCTGACTCTACTACCAATTATACCTGAAAACAGGAGGACTCCCTCTCTGACTCTACTACCAATTATACCTGAAAACAGGACTCCCTCTCTGACTCTACTACCAATTATACCTGAAAACAGGTCTCCCTCTCTGACTCTACTACCAATTATACCTGAAAACAGGACTCCTCTCTGACTCTACTACCAATTATACCTGAAAACAGGACTCCCTCTCTGACTCTACTACCAATTATACCTGAAAACAGGACTCCCTCTCTGACTCTACTACCAATTATACCTGAAAACAGGACTCCCTCTCTGACTCTACTACCAATTATACCTGAAAACAGGACTCCCTCTCTGACTCTACTACCAATTATACCTCTTCAGGACTCCCTCTCTGACTCTACTACCAATTATACCTGAAAACAGGACTCCCTCTCTGACTCTACTACCAATTATACCTGAAAACAGGACTCCCTCTCTGACTCTACTACCAATTATACCTGAAAACAGGACTCCCTCTCTGACTCTACTACCAATTATACCTGAAAACAGGAGGACTCCCTCTCTGACTCTACTACCAATTATACCTGAAAACAGGAGGACTCCCTCTCTGACTCTACTACCAATTATACCAGAAAACAGGAGGACTCCTCTCTGACTCTACTACCAATTATACCTGAAAACAGGACTCCTCTCTGACTCTACTACCAATTATACCTGAAAACAGGAGGACTCCCTCTCTGACTCTACTACCAATTATACCTGAAAACAGGAGGACTCCCTCTCTGACTCTACTACCAATTATACCTGAAAACAGGACTCCCTCTCTGACTCTACTACCAATTATACCTGAAAACAGGACTCCCTCTCTGACTCTACTACCAATTATACCTGAAAACAGGACTCCCTCTCTGACTCTACTACCAATTATACCTGAAAACAGGAGGACTCCTCTCTGACTCTACAACCAATTATACCAGAAAACAGGACTCCCTCTCTGACTCTACTACCAATTATACCTGAAAACAGGACTCCCTCTCTGACTCTACTACCAATTATACCTGAAAACAGGACTCCCTCTCTGACTCTACTACCAATTATACCTGAAAACAGGACTCCCTCTCTGACTCTACTACCAATTATACCTGACAACAGGAGGACTCCCTCTCTGACTCTACTACCAATTATACCTGAAAACAGGTCTCCCTCTCTGACTCTACTACCAATTATACCTGAAAACAGGTCTCCCTCTCTGACTCTACTACCAATTATACCTGAAAACAGGTCTCCCTCTCTGACTCTACTACCAATTATACCTGAAAACAGGACTCCCTCTCTGACTCTACTACCAATTATACCTGAAAACAGGAGGACTCCCTCTCTGACTCTACTACCAATTATACCTGAAAACAGGACTCCCTCTCTGACTCTACTACCAATTATACCTGAAAACAGGAGGACTCCCTCTCTGACTCTACTACCAATTATACCTGAAAACAGGACTCCCTCTCTGACTCTACTACCAATTATACCTGAAAACAGGAGGACTCCCTCTCTGACTCTACTACCAATTATACCTGAAAACAGGACTCCCTCTCTGACTCTACTACCAATTATACCTGAAAACAGGACTCCCTCTCTGACTCTACTACCAATTATACCTGAAAACAGGACTCTCTCTCTGACTCTACTACCAATTAAACCTGAAAACAGGACTCCCTCTCTGACTCTACTACCAATTATACCTGAAAACAGGACTCCCTCTCTGACTCTACTACCAATTATACCTGAAAACATGAGGACTCCCTCTCTGACTCTACTACCAATTATACCTGAAAACATGAGGACTCCCTCTCTGACTCTACTACCAATTATACCTGAAAACAGGACTCCCTCTCTGACTCTACTACCAATTATACCTGAAAACAGGACTCCCTCTCTGACTCTACTACCAATTATACCAGAAAACAGGACTCCCTCTCTGACTCTACTACCAATTATACCTGAAAACAGGAGGACTCCCTCTCTGACTCTACTACCAATTATACCTGACAACAGGACTCCCTCTCTGACTCTACTACCAATTATACCTGACAACAGGACTCCCTCTCTGACTCTACTACCAATTATACCTGAAAACAGGACTCCTCTCTGACTCTACTACCAATTATACCAGAAAACAGGACTCCTCTCTGACTCTACTACCAATTATACCTGAAAACAGGACTCCTCTCTGACTCTACTACCAATTATACCTGAAAACAGGAGGACTCCCCTCTGACTCTACTACCAATTATACCTGAAAACAGGACTCCCTCTCTGACTCTACTACCAATTATACCTGAAAACAGGAGGACTCCCTCTCTGACTCTACTACCAATTATACCTGGAAACAGGACTCCCTCTCTGACTCTACTACCAATTATACCTGAAAACAGGACTCCCTCTCTGACTCTACTACCAATTATACCTGAAAACAGGACTCCCTCTCTGACTCTACTACCAATTATACCTGAAAACAGGACTCCCTCTCTGACTCTACTACCAATTATACCTGAAAACAGGACTCCCTCTCTGACTCTACTACCAATTATACCAGAAAACAGGACTCCCTCTCTGACTCTACTACCAATTATACCTGAAAACAGGACTCCCTCTCTGACTCTACTACCAATTATACCTGAAAACAGGACTCCCTCTCTGACTCTACTACCAATTATACCTGAAAACAGGACTCCCTCTCTGTCTCTACTACCAATTATACCTGAAAACAGGACTCCCTCTCTGACTCTACTACCAATTATACCTGAAAACAGGAGGACTCCCTCTCTGACTCTACTACCAATAATACCTGAAAACAGGACTCCCTCTCTGACTCTACTACCAATTATACCTGAAAACAGGACTCCCTCTCTGACTCTACTACCAATTATACCAGAAAACAGGGGGACTCCCTCTCTGACTCTACTACCAATTATACCTGAAAACAGGACTCCCTCTCTGACTCTACTACCAATTATACCTGAAAACAGGACTCCCTCTCTGACTCTACTACCAATTATACCAGAAAACAGGACTCCTCTCTGACTCTACTACCAATTATACCAGAAAACAGGACTCCCTCTCTGACTCTACTACCAATTATACCTGAAAACAGGAGGACTCCCTCTCTGACTCTACTACCAATTATACCTGAAAACAGGACTCCCTCTCTGACTCTACTACCAATTATACCTGAAAACAGGACTCCTCTCTGACTCTACTACCAATTATACCTGAAAACAGGACTCCCTCTCTGACTCTACTACCAATTATACCTGAAAACAGGACTCCCTCTCTGACTCTACTACCAATTATACCTGAAAACAGGACTCCCTCTCTGACTCTACTACCAATTATACCTCTTCAGGACTCCCTCTCTGACTCTACTACCAATTATACCTGAAAACAGGACTCCCTCTCTGACTCTACTACCAATTATACCTGACAACAGGACTCCCTCTCTGACTCTACTACCAATTATACCTGACAACAGGAGGACTCCCTCTCTGACTCTACTACCAATTATACCTGAAAACAGCAGGACTCCCTCTCTGACTCTACTACCAATTATACCTGAAAACAGGAGGACTCCCTCTCTGACTCTACTACCAATTATACCTGAAAACAGGACTCCCTCTCTGACTCTACTACCAATTATACCAGAAAACAGGACTCCCTCTCTGACTCTACTACCAATTATACCTGAAAACAGCAGGACTCCCTCTCTGACTCTACTACCAATTATACCTGAAAACAGGAGGACCCTCTCTGACTCTACTACCAATTATACCTGAAAACAGGACTCCCTCTCTGACTCTACTGCCAATTATACCTGAAAACAGGAGGACTCCTCTCTGACTCTACTACCAATTATACCTGAAAACAGGAGGACTCCCTCTCTGACTCTACTACCAATTATACCTGAAAACAGGACTCCCTCTCTGACTCTACTACCAATTATACCTGAAAACAGGAGGACTCCTCTCTGACTCTACTACCAATTATACCTGAAAACAGGAGGACTCCCTCTCTGACTCTACTACCAATTATACCTGAAAACAGGAGGACTCCCTCTCTGACTCTACTACCAATTATACCTGAAAACAGGACTCCCTCTCTGACTCTACTACCAATTATACCTGAAAACAGGAGGACTCCCTCTCTGACTCTACTACCAATTATACCAGAAAACAGGACTCCCTCTCTGACTCTACTACCAATTATACCTCTTCAGGACTCCCTCTCTGACTCTACTACCAATTATACCTGAAAACAGGGGGACTCCCTCTCTGACTCTACTACCAATTATACCAGAAAACAGGACTCCCTCTCTGACTCTACTACCAATTATACCTGAAAACAGGACTCCCTCTCTGACTCTACTACCAATTATACCTGACAACAGGACTCCCTCTCTGACTCTACTACCAATTATACCTCTTCAGGACTCCCTCTCTGACTCTACTACCAATTATACCTGAAAACAGGACTCCCTCTCTGACTCTACTACCAATTATACCTCTTCAGGACTCCCTCTCTGACTCTACTACCAATTATACCTGAAAACAGGAGGACTCCCTCTCTGACTCTACTACCAATTATACCTGAAAACAGGAGGACTCCCTCTCTGACTCTACTACCAATTATACCTGAAAACAGGACTCCCTCTCTGACTCTACTACCAATTATACCTCTTCAGGACTTCCTCTCTTTATCTATTTGTTGTTTGTCTCTTCTTTCTGATGAATAGAGGAGGAGGAGGAGGAGGATGGGGAGGTGGAGGAGGAGGAGGAGGGGGAGGAGGAGGAGGAGGGGGAGGAGGAGGTGGGGGGGTGAAGGAGGAGGAGGGGGAGGAGGAGGTGGAGGTGGAGGAGGAGGTGGGGGAGGTGAAGGAGGGAGGAGGGGGAGGTGGATGAGGAGGAGGGGGAGGTGAAGGAGGAGGGGGGGAGGTGGATGAGGAGGAGGTGGGGAGGTGGATGAGGAAGAGGGGGAGGTGAAGGAGGAGGAGGAGGAGGGGGAGGTGGAGGAGGAGGAGGGGGAGGTGAAGGAGGAGGGGGAGGAGGGGGAGGTGGATGAGGAGGAGGGGGAGGTGAAGGAGGAGGGGGGGAGGTGGAGGAGGAGGAGCTGGAGGAGGTGGAGGAGGAGAGGGAGGTGGATGAGGAGAAGGAGGAGAAGGAGGAGGTGGTGGAGGAAGAGGGGGAGGTGGATGAGGAGAGGGTGGATGAGGAGTTGGAGGTGGAGGAGGGGGAGAAGGAGGAGGAGGACGGGGAGGTGGTGAGGAGAAGGAGAAGCAGGAGGAGAAATAGAAAATAAAAAGGGTTGGTAAAGGTTTTTCCTTTGAATCTCAGGGTATAGAAGGTATCTAGCGATCCTGTGAGCGCAGAGAAGAAGAGAACAGAACACTGACTGAAGAACTTCCGTGACTCAAAGGTTTTCTCCTCAGTGACCAGCGTTCTTGACGCCGATACGGGGGCTGGTTTAAAACGTCAAGCCCTTCCATTTCTAAAGACATCACCTACTTTTTTTTCTTCTCTTTGACCAGAGGGGAGAAATCATTATTATGTGATTAGTGACAGTGGTTAGGTGTAAAAGAGCACTGGCAAGCACAGAGCAAAGGACAAGTCCAATTAATTACCCAGCCCTGGTCGGGAGCTCGTTCGGGCAAAATCATTTTATCAGGGATTTGTCGTGGGGTGGGGGGCTGTTAGCGGCTGCAGTACTCTACTGTCAGAGACACACACACATGAGCATGCATGCATACACACACACGGACACACACACACACGGACACACACACACACACACACACACACACACACACACACACACACACACACACACACACACACACACACACACACACACACACACACACACACACACACACACACACACACACACACACACACACACACACACACACACACATGGCGCATAAAACCATGCTGAAGCCAAAATTAAACATGTCTGGTCAACCCCCCCACCTCTGACAAACCAAATTTGCATCAGGTGAAATTGATGACTGCCTCATCGTCCAACTATTTTAGTCCATGCGAAAACACAGAGGCCCTGTGTCCTTGTGTTCCACCACGCCTCTAATTAGCTATGCTAATATCCTTTTATGGCTCCTAATATTACCCCCCTCCCCCCCGTACTGCCGGCCACCAGAGCCCATACTGCCGGCCACCAGAGCCCGTACTGCCGGGCACCAGAGCCCGTACTGCCTGCCACCAGAGCCCGTACTGCCGGGCACCAGAGCCCATACTGCCGGCCACCAGAGCCCGTGCTGCCTTCCACCAGAGCCCGTACTGCCAGCCACCAGAGCCCATACTGCCGGCCACCAGAGCCCGTACTGCCGGGCACCAGAGCCCGTACTGCCGGCCACCAGAGCCCATACTGCCGGCCACCAGAGCCCGTACTGCCGGCCACCAGAGCCCGTACTGCCGGCCACCAGAGCCCGTACTGCTGGCCACCAGAGCCCATACTGCCTGCCACCAGAGCCCGTACTGCCGGCCACCAGAGCCCATACTGCCGGCCACCAGAGCCCGTACTGCCAGCCACCAGAGCCCGTACTGCCTGCCACCAGAGCCCATACTGCCGGCCACCAGAGCCCATACTGCCGGGCACCAGAGCCCGTACTGCCGGCCACCAGAGCCCGTACTGCCGGCCACCAGAGCCCGTACTGCCGGCCACCAGAGCCCGTACTGCCTGCCACCAGAGTCCGTACTGCCGGCCACCAGAGCGCGTACTGCCGGCCACCAGAGCCCGTACTGCCGGCCACCAGAGCCCGTACTGCCGGCCACCAGAGCCCGTACTGCCGGCCACCAGAGCCCGTACTGCCGGCCACCAGAGCCCGCATGCCGGCCACCAGAGCCCGTACTGCCTGCCACCAGAGTCCGTACTGCCGGCCACCAGAGCCCGTACTGCCGGGCACCAGAGCCCGTACTGCCAGCCACCAGAGCCCGTACTGCCGGCCACCAGAGCCCGTACTGCCGGGCACCAGAGCCCGTACTGCCGGGCACCAGAGCCCGTACTGCCAGCCACCAGAGCCCGTACTGCCGGCCACCAGAGCCCGTACTGCCGGCCACCAGAGCCCATACTGCCTGCCACCAGAGCCCGTACTGCCGGACACCAGAGCCCGTACTGCCGGACACCAGAGCCCGTACTGCCGGCCACCAGAGCCCGTACTGCCGGCCACCAGAGCCCGTACTGCCTGCCACCAGAGCCCGTACTGCCTGCCACCAGAGCCCGTACTGCCGGCCACCAGAGCCCGTACTGCCGGCCACCAGAGCCGTACTGCCGGCCACCAGAGCCCGTACTGCCGGCCACCAGAGCCCGTACTGCCGGCCACCAGAGCCCGTACTGCCGGCCACCAGAGCCCGTACTGCCTGCCACCAGAGCCCATACTGCCTGCCACCAGAGCCCGTACTGCCGGCCACCAGAGCCCGTACTGCCGGCCACCAGAGCCCGTACTGCCGGCCACCAGAGCCCGTACTGCCGGCCACCAGAGCCCGTACTGCCGGCCACCAGAGCCCGTGGTCTGTCACACCTGCTGATTATTGACAAGGACAAAGCTTCAATCAAACATGACAGCAGATATTTCTTTCTCCTCTCTGCTCGGCTACAGCCAACATCTACTGCTGTGGACTCCTCGATATGCCTTTAAATGACCCTTTAAATGACCGTTTAAATGACCCTTTAAATGACCCTTTAAGTGGATCACCTTCCACAACCACTGCGAAGTTAAAAAAAAGGGTAAAACAAGAAAAAAAAGAAAAAGAGACAACTTGTTTGGTCGTAATTGCCTCCGTAGCTCACAAAAAAAAAGAACTGAAATTGACACATGTAGAATTGAAACTTCATGGATCCTAATGTTAAGGATATTACTTTAGAGTGAATGCAGATGGATCCTAATGTTAAGGATATTATATTGGAGTGATTGCAGATGGATCCTAATGTTAAGGATATTATATTGGAGTGAATGCAGATGGATCCTAATGTTAAGGATATTATATTGGAGTGAATGCAGATGGATCCTTATGTTAAGAATATTACACTGGAGTGAATGCAGATGGATCCTAATGTTAAGGATAGTACATTGAAGTGAATGCAGATGGATCCTAATGTTCAGGATATTATATTGGAGTGAATGCAGATGGATACTAATGTTAAGAATATTACATTGGAGTGAATGCAGATGGATCCTAATGTTAATGATAAGTCATTGAAGTGAATGCAGATGGATCCTAATGTTAGGAATATTACATTGGAGTGAATGCAGATGGATCCTAATGTTAAGAATATTACATTGGAGTGAATGCAGATGGATCCTAATGTTAAGGATATTATATTGAAGTGAATACAGATGGATCCTAATGTTAAGGATATTACATTGAAGTTAATGCAGATGGATCCTAATGTTAAGGATATTACATTGAAGTGAATGCAGATGGATCCTAATGTTAAGGATATTACATTGAAGTGAATGCAGATGGATCCTAATGTTGAGGATATTACATTGAAGTGAATGCAGATGGATCTTACTTTAAAGGATATTACATTGGAGTGAATGCAGATGGATCCTAATGTTAAGGATATTACATTGGAGTGAATGCAGATGGATCCTAATGTTAAGGATATTATATTGGAGTGATTGCAGATGGATCCTAATGTTAAGGATATTACATTGAAGTGAATGCAGATGGATCATAATGTTAAGGATATTATATTGGAGTGAATGCAGATGGATCCTTATGTTAAGAATATTACACTGGAGTGAATGCATATGGATCCTAATGTTAAGGATATTATATTGAAGTGAATGCAGATGGATCCTAATGTTAAGGATATTACATTGAAGTGAATGCAGATGGATCCTAATGTTAAGGATATTACATTGGAGTGAATGCAGATGGATCCTAATGTTAAGAATATTACACTGGAGTGAATGCAGATGGATCCTAATGTTAAGGATAGTACATTGAAGTGAATGCAGATGGATCCTAATGTTCAGGATATTATATTGGAGTGAATGCAGATGGATACTTATGTTAAGAATATTACATTGAAGTTAATGCAGATGGATCCTAATGTTAAGGATATTACATTGAAGTGAATGCAGATGGATCCTAATGTTAAGGATATTACATTGGAATGAATGCAGGACTAACAATTGACATGATTTTGATCAGATAAGCGTCAGATGTTTTGGTTAATCAACTTTATAACAGTAAATATGAATGAGTTAAACATACATGCAGCGCCTGAGCTGACTTCTAATGAGAGGGTTTTCTCTTGTTGTCGTGTTCTTTCTTTCTTTCTTTTCTCTCTCTCCCTCTCTCTCTCTCTCTTTCTTTGTTTCTCTCCCCCTCTCTCTCTCTTTCTTTCTTCTCTCTCTCTCCCCCCTCTCTCTTTATTTCTTTTCTCTCTCACTCACTCTCTGACTTCCCTCTCTCTCTGTCTTTCTTCCTCTCTCTTTTGCTCTTTCTCTCTCTCTCTTTTCTCTCTCTATCTCTCTCTCTTGCTCTCTCTCTCTCTCTCTCTCTTTCTTTCTTTCTTTCTTTCTTTCCCTCTCTCTCTCCTTGTAGTGACTTTGAGTTGGTGTGGTACTTCAGGGCATTGTTAGCTAGTTCTCTTGACTCAGAAACAGTAGCCCTGACTACTCAGACGATGGCCACTATTTGACACTTGGAAAAAACAAAAACAAACCGGCTGCAGAAGTTTTCTCTTCTGTTTTCTGTCCTTTTGGTGTTTTAATACCAGTATATATATCATATCTCCATACCAATATACTCCATATCACTGAGCCTGGAGATATTGCATTAAGCCTCTACACTACCCCAGCAGAGAAGTGTTACTGTAGTAGGAAATCTGCCTCTGGACGTGTCTTAAATGGCACTCTATAGGACTCTATAGGACTCTATAGGTCAAAGTTAGTGCACTATAAAGGGAATAAGACAAGACAAAAACACAGTCTACCAGAGGGGAGTGGAGAGAGGAGAGGAGAGGAGAGGAGGAGATGAGGAGAGAAGAGGAGAGAAGAGGAGATGAGATGAGGAGAGAAGAGGAGATGAGAGGAAAGAGAAGAGATGAGAGGAGGGGAGAGAAGAGAGGAGGGGAGTGAAGAGGAGAAGAGGATAGCATAAGAGAGGAGAGGAGAGGAGAAGAGAAGAGAAGAGAGGAGAGAAGAGAAGAGAAAAGAAGAAGAGAGGAGAGGAGATAAGAAAAGAGGAGAGGAGTGGAGAGGAGAGAAGAGAAGAAGAGAGGAGAGGAGAGGAAATAGAAGAGATGAGAGGAGGGGAGAGAAGAGAGGAGGGGAGAGAAGAGGGGAGAGGAGAGAGAAGAGAGGAGAGGAGAGAAGAGGAGATGGGAGAAAAGAGGAGAGGAGAGGTGAGGGTGAGGGAGAGGGAGGAGAGATGAGAGGAGAAGAGAGGAGGAGAGAGTAGAGAGGGGAGAGAAGAGGAGAGAAGAGAGGAGGAGAGAGTAGAGAGGAGAGAAGAGGAAAGGAGAGGAGTAAGGGAATAAAGGTCATATTTCCTCCTTGATTTCCTCTGATACCTACTGTGACAGGTTATGACTCTGTCGGGAAATAAAGAAGATGACTAGGGAATCAGAGTTCATCATGGTCCTTCTCTGTAATGGGTTGTCAGATAAAACAGCCCTGACGCCTTAAAACATACTGGACACAATTAAACCTAATGCTTTAACGACAGACAGACAGACAGCGCCGTGTTAGCACTGATCTGATGACAGGACCATCTGCATCCCACACATGAACCATTACAACAGGGAGGAGAGGATCTATAGATGCTGGACCGAGACAAAGATTTACTGACATACAATGGCGACCTCTCTCCTCTGTCTCCTCATCTCTCCTCCATCTCCTCTCTCCTCCATCTCCCTCTCCTCCATCTCCTCATATCTCCTCCAACTCCTCTCTCCTCCATCTCCTCCATCTCCTCTCTCCTCATCTCTCCTCCATCTCCTCTCTCCCTCCCTCTCCTCCATCTCCTCTCTCCTCATCTCTCCTCCATCTCCTCCATCTCCTCTCTCCTCATCCTCTCTCATCCTCTCCCACATCTCCTCTCTCGTCCTATCTCCTCCTTTCTCCTCCACTTTCCTCCTCCTCCCCCTCCCCTCCTCTTCTCTCCCACCTCCTCTCACCTCTATTTCTCTCTCTCCATATCATCTCTTATCCTCCTCCTCCTCCTCCTCCTCCTCCTCCTCCTCTCCTCCACCTCCTCCTCCTCCTCCTCCTCCTCCACCTCCTCCTCCTCCTCCACCTCCTCCTACTCCTCCTCCCTCCTCCTCCTCCACCTCCACCTCCACCTCCACCTCCTCCTCCTCCTCCTCCACCTCCTCCTCCTCCTCTCTCTCATGAGACTCCTGTTCATCCCCATCTCTCTCCTGAGTCAGTGGGGAGACTGGTGTCAGACAGGCTTGGAGAGAATGTGTATAAATGACCGTAGGAACAGTAGAGGTGCTCAGGGTTAGAGATGCCATTTCACATTGTGATTTATCCTTCTGGCCCAAATTCCCTTTGGAGACCTTAAAGTGGGCGGCTGGAGAAAAGAGAAGAAAACGAGGTTTCTTTCGTGCATAGAGGCCTTCATATGCCTTCATATTTGCAGAGCGAAATACATTTGTTAACTCAACAAAAATACAATCAGCGATGCATGACACCAAAACGAAAAGAGAAATCGAACATTATGCGCCTAACCTTCTGGTATTGGGATGGCATTGAATAAATATTCCTAAACACGATACATAGTAGTACAGCACTATACCCAGCCTGGTATAGGATAGACACATTTGGAACACGATATTAGTAGTATATCATGTATATCAGGGCTGGGGTATTCTACTAACATCAGGGCTGGGGTATATTACTAACATCAGGGCTGGGGTATACTACTAACATCAGGGCTGGGGTATACTACTAACATCAGGGCTGGGGTATACTACTAACATCAGGGCTGGGGTATATTACTAACATCAGGGCTGGGGTATACTACTAACATCAGGGCTGGGGTATATTACTAACATCAGGGCTGGGGTATACTTACAATAGTATATTACTAACATCAGGGCTGGGGTATATTACTAACATCAGGGCTGGGGTATATTACTAAAATCAGGGCTGGGCTGGGGGTATATTACTAACATCAGGGCTGGGGCATATTACTAACATCAGGGGCCGGGGTATTACTAACATCAGGGCTGGGGCATACTACTAAAATCAGGCTATACTACTAACATCAGGGCTGGG
>NW_027011180.1:0-25685 GCF_036934945.1 Oncorhynchus masou masou | reverse complement strand
TATTACTGACCAGGAGCTCTATAAGAAACTCAACTATTACTGACCAGGAGCTCTATAAGAAACTCAACTATTACTGACCAGGAGCTCTATAAGAAACTAAACTATTACTGACCAGGAGCTCTATAAGACACTAAACTATTACTGACCAGGAGCTCTATAAGAAACTAAACTATTACTGACCAGGAGCTCTATAAGAAACTAAACTATTACTGACCAGGAGCTCTATAAGACACTAAACTATTACTGACCAGGAGCTCTATAAGAAACTAAACTATTACTGACCAGGAGTTCTATAAGAAACTAAACTATTACTGACCAGGAGCTCTATAAGAAACTAAACTATTACTGACCAGGAGCTCTATAAGAAACTAAACTATTACTGACCAGG
Source organism: Oncorhynchus masou masou (assembly GCF_036934945.1). Lineage (NCBI taxonomy): Eukaryota > Metazoa > Chordata > Actinopteri > Salmoniformes > Salmonidae > Oncorhynchus > Oncorhynchus masou. The sequence goes on along the minus strand of NW_027011180.1, from coordinate 25,297 downwards.
AGCTCTATAAGAAACTAAACTATTACTGACCAGGAGCTCTATAAGAAACTAAACTATTACTGACCAGGAGCTCTATAAGAAACTAAACTATTACTGACCAGGAGCTCTATAAGAAACTAAACTATTACTGACCAGGAGCTCTATAAGAAACTAAACTATTACTGACCAGGAGCTCTATAAGAAACTAAACTATTACTGACCAGGAGCTCTATAAGAAACTAAACTATTACTGACCAGGAGCTCTATAAGAAACTAAACTATTACTGACCAGGAGCTCTATAAGAAACTAAACTATTACTGACCAGGAGCTCTATAAGAAACTAAACTATTACTGACCAGGAGCTCTATAAGAAACTAAACTATTACTGACCAGGAGCTCTATAAGAAACTAAACTATTACTGACCAGGAGCTCTATAAGAAACTAAACTATTACTGACCAGGAGCTCTATAAGAAACTAAACTATTACTGACCAGGAGCTCTATAAGACACTAAACTATTACTGACCAGGAGCTCTATAAGAAACTAAACTATTACTGACCAGGAGCTCTATAAGAAACTAAACTATTACTGACCAGGAGCTCTATAAGAAACTAAACTATTACTGACCAGGAGCTCTATAAGAAACTAAACTATTACTGACCAGGAGCTCTATAAGAAACTAAACTATTACTGACCAGGAGCTCTATAAGAAACTAAACTATTACTGACCAGGAGCTCTATAAGAAACTAAACTATTACTGACCAGGAGCTCTATAAGAAACTAAACTATTACTGACCAGGAGCTCTATAAGAAACTAAACTATTACTGACCAGGAGCTCTATAAGAAACTAAACTATTACTGACCAGGAGCTCTATAAGAAACTAAACTATTACTGACCAGGAGCTCTATAAGAAACTAAACTATTACTGACCAGGAGCTCTATAAGAAACTAAACTATTACTGACCAGGAGCTCTATAAGAAACTAAACTATTACTGACCAGGAGCTCTATAAGAAACTAAACTATTACTGACCAGGAGCTCTATAAGAAACTAAACTATTACTGACCAGGAGCTCTATAAGAAACTAAACTATTACTGACCAGGAGCTCTATAAGAAACTAAACTATTACTGACCAGGAGCTCTATAAGAAACTTCAGGCTCTCAAATGTAAAATAGCGGACCTGATGGCGTCCTAAATGAGATGCTCAAACTCACTAGTGCAAAATTTGAATTGGCTATAATAAAACTGTTTAATTTGATCCTGAGTGTAGGTTATTTCCCTGACATCTGGAATCAAGGACTCATAACCCCAATCTTTAAGAACCAGTAAAATTTGAATTGGCTATAATAAAACTGTTTAATTTGATCCTGAGTGTAGGTTATTTCCCCATCTGGAATCAAGGACTCATAACCCCAATCTTAAGAACGGAGACAATGTGACCCAACAATCCCAGATTTTGTGTGAACAGTAACCTGGGGAAGGTTTTCTGTGGTATTATACATGTAATAGTTCTAAACGCCTAATAAGCACAATGTTCTGAGTAAAAGCCTAATTGGATTTATACCAAACATCGCACAACTGATCATATTTACACCCTGATAGATAAACATGTCCACCAAAATAATGCCTATAATGCCTTCTGCCGGTTGCAATCTGAGCCCTACACTCTTCTCAATATTTACATCAACGACCAGCCACTATTCTCTAAAAATCCTCAGCCCCTGGTGTTAGTTTCCACAATTCAGAAGTTGAATGCCTACTCTTTGCAGATGACATGTCCCTGCTGTCACCCACAACACATGGCCTACAGCAGAGCCTGGACCTGCTAGAGCAGTACTGCCAGACCTGGGCCCTGGCAGTAAACCACAAAAGACTAAAATAATGATTTTCCAGAGAAGATCCAGATTCAGGGAATAAGACCAAAGTCTAATTGGTACAAAATATATAGAGTACTGCACACACCAATTACTGAGGTTTAAAAATAAGCTCAACTGGACACCGTAATGAGGCAGTGAATGAACTGAGAGAGAAAGCACACAGGGCATTCTATGCCATTAAAAGCTAATTCAAATTGAAATACCTTATTCAAATTTGTCTAAAACTAATTGAATATGTCACTGAACCAATTGCACTTTATGGCAGCGAGGTGGGTCCACTTGCAAGACAAGATTTCATCACATGGGACAAAACACCCCATTGAAACCCTGCATGAAGAGTTCTGTAAGATTCTCCTACATGTCCAGAGGAAAACTACAAACAATGCACGCAGGGCAGAATTAGGCCAATATCCACTAATAATAAAAACTCAAAAAAGAGCAATTAAGTTTTGAAACATCTAAAATACAGTGACCCCTCTCATATCACTACCAAGCCCTGCAAATGCCAAGAGCTGAGCAAAGAAAAGAGTCTCTCATCGAGCTGGTCCTGGTGTTGAGTTCACAAACCTGTTCTACTAACACACTGAAGCCTCAGGACCAGAACATCCAATCAATCAGGATAAATCAAAGTACAACACAGTCAAAACTACATTGCTTATTGGGAAACACAAGCACAAAGCGAAATGCAGTGCTATCTGGCCCTAAATGGACAGCACACTGTGGCTAACTATTTGACCACGGTTACTGATCAAAACCTTAGAAAAACCTTGACAAAGTAGTGAGCACAGCCTTGCCATTGAGAAGGGTAGACACAGGAAAACCTGAGTCCCTGTAGAGGAAAGGCTGTGCAACCACTGCACAACAGCAGAACCTGAGACGGAGCTGTATTTCCTATAAAACAATTAGAGAGAGTCATTTCCCCAAATTTGAAACCCTTGTTCAAGGTTTCAAAGACCTCTCTGATGAGATTAAGCTACTCGTCCTGTTGGGGAAGGACGCAGAGAGCAGTGGGCTGGCAGCGCACTACATTGCTGCCTGCCATAAGTTGAGGGACAGTGTCTGACAGACCAATCAACCTGCACATGTCCTCTACTGTATGCTTATTGTTATTGTTGAATGTATGGTTATTTTGACACTTGGTTATTGTTGTTACTGTTGTCCCATTGACAATTTTGATTCTCATTTTTATATTGTAAATATCCAAAATAAGCTTTGGCAATATGTACATTGTTACCTCATGCCAATAAAGCAAATTGAATTGAATTGAATTGAAATTGAATTGAGAGAGAGGGGGGTAGAGAGAGAGAGAGAGGGAGAGTTGGAGAGAGAGACAGAGAGAGAGAGAGAGTTGGAGAGAGAGACAGAGAGAGTGAGAAAGAGAAAGAGAGAGAGAGTGAGAAAGAGAAAGAGAGAGAGAGAGAAAGAGAGAGAAAGAGAAAGAGAGAGAAAGAGAGTGCTTGGGAATTTATTATAAACGAGAGAAAGGAAGCCCCAGGGGACCCATCGCTCAAGCCGTGGCATTTCTGTTTTACAGAGCGAGAGAGACACTAAAGGAATTCTTTAGCAGTCACTTCCTCTAAACAATAAAAAGGAAACATTTCTTAATTTAATGCAGCGAAAACAGCCAACTAACTATATCCAAATAGGATTTTAGTAACCACATGGTCGACCTGTTACAATACATTAATCATGAAGTATTTGACAAATATCCACTTTGTAATAACAAATTTGTTGAACGTGTGCCAATCCAGGGTCTTTCTTCTATCCCCTACAGCCTGCGTTCCATTGACCTCTTTACCGTATCTATGCATTCGCCAAATTAGACAGAGAGAAAGAAAAAGGCAGAAAATGTTTGGCCGAGCACGAACACAGAGCGGAAATTTAACAGTAACTCAACAACGCTGCCGCTAAAATGGGCAGTCTAGTCATGTTGGATGAACCACACACCCAATCACTCTGTCCAGCCACTCAGGCCTTGCCCTAAAAATCCCTTCCCCCCTCTTCCCGTACTCAAACAACCTCATCCTCAGTGTGACGCTCACTTAAGTCACAGAAGTAAACAAGACGTACAAAAACAGCCTGTGAGAATGACGAGGGGAGATAAGAGAGAGGGAGAGGGAGATAAAGAGGGACGCAGGGGGACAGAGAAAGAGAGAGAGACAGAGAAAGAGAGAGACAGAGACAGAGACAGAGAGACAGAGAGACAGAGACAGAGAGACAGACAGAGAGACAGAGAGACAGAGACAGAGACAGAGAGACAGAGGAAAAGGATATACAGTATATATATATATATATATATATATATATATATATATATATATATATATATATATATATATATACACACACAAACTACATGACCAAAAGTATGTGGACAACTGCTCGTCGAACATCTCATTCCAAAATCATGGGCTTTAATATGGAGCTGGTCCCACTTTGCTGCTATAACAGCCTCTACTCTTCTGGGAAGGCTTTTCACTAGATGTTGGAACATTGCTGCTGGGACTTGCTTCCATTCAGCCACAAGAGCATTCGTGAGGTCGGGCACTGATGTTGGACGATTAGGCCTGGTTCGCAATCGGCGTTCCAATTAATCTCAAAGGTGTTCGATGGGGTTGAGGTCAGTGCTCTGTGCAGGCCAGTCAAGTTCTTCCACACCGATCTCGGCAAACCATTTCTGTATGAACCTCACTTTGTGCTCTGGGGCATTGTCATGTTGGAACAGGAAAGGGCCTTCCCCAAACTGTTGCCACAAAGTTGGAAGCACAGAATAGTCTAGAATGTCTTTAAGATTTCCCTTCACTGGAACTAAGGGGCCTGAACCATGAAAAACAGACCATTATTCCTCTTCCACCAAGCATTTCAGTTGGCACTATGCATCGGGGCAGGTAGCGTTCTGCTGGCATCCACAAAGCCCAGATTCGTCTGTCGGACTGCCAGATGGTGAAGCGTGATTTATCACTCCAGACAAAGCGTTTCCACTGCTCCAGAATCCAATGGCGGCGGTAGCTTTACACCACTCTAGCCGACGCTAGGCATTGCCATGGTGATCTTAGGCTTGTGTGCGTCTGCTCGGCCTTGGAAACCCATTTCATAAAGTTCCTGACATTGCTTCCAGAGGCAGTTTGGAACTCAGTAGTGAGTGTTGCAACCGAGGACAAACTATTTGTACACGCTACGCGATTCGGCACTCGGCGGTCCATTTCTGTGAGCTTGTGTGGCCTACAATTTCGCAGCTGAGCTTTTGTAGACGTTTCCATTTCATAATAACAGCACTCTGACACAGTTAACCAGGGCAGTTCTAGCAGGGCAGAAATGTTATAAACTGACTTATTGGAAAGGTGGCATCCTATGAATATGCCACGTTGAAAGTCACTGAGCTCTTCAATAAGGCCATTCTACTACCAAAGTTTGACTATAGAGATTGCATGGCTATGTGATCGATTTTATACACCTATCAGTAATGGGTGGGGCTGAAATAGCCCAATCCATTCATTTGACGGGGTGTCCACATACTTTTGTATATATAGTGTATATACAGTGCATTCGGAAAGTATCCCTTCACTTTTTACACATTTTGTTACGTTACAGCCTCATTCTAAAATTGTATTTATTTTTATTAAATCCTCATTAATCTACACACAATACCCCAGGTTTTTACAATTGCTATGAGACTTGAAATTGAGCTCAGGTGAAATTCTGTTTCCATTGATAATCCTTGAGATGTTTCTGCAACTTGATTGGAGTCCAACTGTGGTAAATTCAGTTGATTGGACATGATTTTTAAATGCACAAACCTGTCTATATAAGGCCCCACAGTTGACAGTGTATATCAGAGAAAAAAAACAAGTCATGAGGTCGAAGGAATTGTCCGTAGAGCTCCAAGACAGGATTGTGTTGAGGCACAGATCTGGGGAAGGGTACCAAAACCTTTCTGCAGCATTAAAGGTCCCAAAGAACACAGTGGCCTCCATCATTCTTAAATGGAAGAAGTTTTGAACCACCAAGACTCTTCCTAGAGCTGGCCGCCCAGCCAAACTGAGCAATCGGGGGAGAAGGGCCTTGGTCTTGGAGGTGACCAGGAACCCGATGGTCACTCTGACAGAGCTCCAGAGTTCCTCTTTGGAGATGGGAGAACCTTCCATAAGGACAACCATCTCTGCAGCACTCCACCAATCAGGCCTTTATGGTAGAGTGGCCAGACAGAAGTCACTCCTCAGTAAAAGGCACATGACAGCTCGCTTGGAGTTTGCCAAAAGGCACCTAAAGACTCTCAGATCTGATGAAACCAAAATTGAACTCTTGGCCTGAATGCCAAGCATCACATCAGGAGGAAACCTGGCACCATCCCTACGGTGAAGCATGGTGGTGGCAGCATCACGTCTGGAGGAAACCTGGCACCATCCCTACGGTGACGCATGGTGGTGGCAGCATCACGTCTGGAGGAAACCTGGCACCATCCCTACGGTGACGCATGGTGGTGGCAGCATCACGTCTGGAGCAAACCTGGCACCATCCCTACGGTGACGCATGGTGGTGGCAGCATCACGTCTGGAGGAAACCTGGCACCATCCCTACGGTGACGGATGGTGGTGGCAGCATTACGTCAGGAGGAAACCTGGCACCATCCCTACGGTGACGCATGGTGGTGGCAGCATCACGTCAGGAGGAAACCTGGCACCATCCCTACGGTGAAGCATGGTGGTGGCAGCATCACATCTGGAGGAAACCTGGCACCATCCCTTCGGTGAAGCATGGTGGTGGCAGCATCACGTCTGGAGGAAACCTGGCACCATCCCTACGGTGAAGCATGGTGGTGGCAGCATCACGTCTGGAGGAAACCTGGCACCATCCCTACGGTGACGCATGGTGGTGGCAGCATCACGTCAGGAGAAAACCTGGCACCATCCCTATGGTGACACATGGTGGTGGCATCATGCTGTGGGGATGTTTTTCAGCAGCAGGGACTGGGACACTCACCAGGATCAAGGGAAAGATGAACGGAGCAAAGTACAGAGCGCTCAGGACCTCAGACTGGGGTGAAGATTCACCTTCCAACAGGACAACAACCCTAAGCACACAGCCAAGACAATGCAGGAGGGCTTTGAGACAAGTCTCTGATTGTCCTTGAGTGGCTCAGCCAGAGCCCAGACATCTCTGAGGAGACCTGAAAATAGCTCTGCAGCAACGCTCCCCATCCAACCTGACAGAGCTTGAGAGGATCTGCAGAGAAGAATGGGAGAAACTCCCCAAATACAGGTGTGCCAAGCTTGTAGCGTCATACCCAAGAAGACTCAATGCTGTAATCGGTGCCAAAGGTGCTTCAACAAATTACTGAGTAAAGGGTTTGAATACTTACGTAAATGTAATATTTTTAATAAATTAGATTACATTTATAAAAACATGTTTTTGCTTTGTCATTATCGTGTATCGTGTTAAGATGTCTGAGAGTTGAAGATGAAATTAATTTTAGAATAAGTCTAACAAAATGTTTAAAGGTCAATGGGTCTGAATGCTTTCCAAAGATACAGTGAGCGCCTAAAGTTTTGGGATAGTGACACATTTTTTGTTGTTTTGGCTCTGTACTCAAGCACTTTGGATTTTAAATTATACAATGACTATGAATTTAAAGTGCAGACTGTCCATTTTTATTTGAGGGTATGTTCATCCATCGAGTGAACCGTTTAGAATTTACAGCACTTTTTGTACATAGTCCGCCCATTTTAGGGGACCAAAAGTATTTGGACAAATTCACTTATATGTGTATTAAAGTAGTACAAGTAGTTTTGACTTTTCAAATTTGTCAGATGCATTTGTGCCTCTGTAACTTTCTCACTCATCATTATTCACGATTCATTCAGGACTATCCGAAATCATGGTTGCATCCTCATGAATGTAGAAGTGTTAAGAAAAATCATTTCTATTGGGCACAAAATAATCTGAAACATAACTTCAACACACATATATGTGAATTTGTCCTAATAGTTTTAATCTATTAAAAAGGGGGACTGTTTACCAAAAGTGCTATATTTCTTTACAATTAAATTAAGAAGTCATTGTAATTGTATCATTTCAAATTCAAAGTGCTGGAGTACACAGTCAAAACAACAACAAATGTGGCACTGGCACTGTCCCAGAGAGACAAAGAGTGAGTGAGTGTGAGAGTGAGTGTGAGAGTGAGAGTGAGAGTGAGAGTGAGAGTGAGAGAGAGAGAGATGGAAAGAGGAAGAAAGAGAGACAGAGAGAGAGAGAGAGGGACAGAGAGAGAGAGAGAGGGAGATGGAAAGAGGAAGAAAGAGAGAGACAGAGAGAGAGAGAGAGAGACAGAGAGAGAGAGATGGAAAGAGGAAGAAAGAGAGACAGAGAGACAGAGAGAGAGAGAGAGAGAGACAGAGAGAGAGAGATGGAAAGAGGAAGAAAGAGAGACAGAGAGAGAGAGAGAGAGGGACAGAGAGAGAGAGAGGGAGATGGAAAGAGGAAGAAAGAGAGAGACAGAGAGAGAGAGAGAGAGAGAGAGAGAGAGAGATGGAAAGAGGAAGAAAGAGAGACAGAGAGAGAGAGAGAGAGAGAGGGACAGAGAGAGAGAGACAGAGATGGAAAGAGGAAGAAAGAGAGAGAGAGAGATGGAAAGAGGAAGAAAGAGATAGGGGAAGAGAGAAAGGGGAAAAAAGGGTGATGATGAACAGTGTTAAAAAATAAAACAAAGGATTCACTCTTGCCTCAATACTTCCACTCAACATGAAACTCTGGGCATTCATGCCCCGCAGCTGTTCTTTATATGACTGAGAAAATTCTGTGATTTTTTATACATCTGAAGATGTGCTATGAGCGGCGAGGCACATTCATTGGGATGCATAGCAGGCTGTCGTCCGATAAGTCACTGAAATAATTAGCTAGGCTCATGTTCAAAGACCAAGGCGACGGCTGCAGAGCTATCTGTGCAGATGAATGGCTGAATGCTTCAGATGGGCAACTCATCATGAGGGGTCACAGTGGCTTGCGGGTATGCATCCCCACATCCATACCCACATGCGTACCCACATCCGTACCCGCATCCGTACCCGCATCCGTACCCGCATCCGTACCCGCATCCGTACCCACATCCGTACCCGCATCCGTACCCGCATCCGTACCCACATCCGTACCCGCATCCGTACCCGCATGCATCCCCACATCCGTACCCGCATCCGTACCCGCATCCGTACCCACATCCGTACCCGCATCCGTACCCGCATGCATCCCCACATCCGTACCCGCATCCGTACCCGCATCCGTACCCGCATCCGTACCCGCATCCGTACCCGCATCCGTACCCACATCCGTACCCACAACCGTACCCACACATGCAGTCAGAGTCAGCTCCAGCCTTTTGGAGGCCCTAAATTACATTTTGCCATATGCTGGAGAGAAATGTTTACAGTTTTTAAGATTATATCTGAGTGAGAGTGACTGACAAAATCAATGGGGGCCCACACAGTCGATAATTCAACCATGATTACTACAAGTTTAGATAGCTGGCTAGACTAACTTACCAATCTAAAACCTGCTGATATGGGCTAACTGAGTGACTGCTGATATGGGCTAACTGAGTGACTACTGATATGGGCTAATTGAGTGACTGCTGATATGGGCTAACTGAGTGACTACTGATATGGGCTAACTGAGTAAATGCTGTTATGGGCTAATTGAGTGAATGCTGTTATGGGCTAATTGAGTGACTGCTGATATGGGCTAATTGAGTGACTGCTGATATGGGCTTAACTGAGTGACTACTGATATGGGCTAATTGAGTGACTGCTGATATGGGCTAATTGAGTGACTGCTGATATGGGCTAACTGAGTGACTGCTGATATGGGCTAACTGAGTGACTGCTGATATGGGCTAACTGAGTGACTGCTGATATGGGCTAACTGAGTGACTGCTGATATGGGCTAACTGAGTGACTGCTGATATGGGCTAATTGAGTGACTGCTGATATGGGCTAATTGAGTGACTACTGATATGGGCTAACTGAGTAAATGCTGTTATGGGCTAATTGAGTGAATGCTGTTATGGGCTAATTGAGTGACTGCTGATATGGGCTAATTGAGTGACTGCTGATATGGGCTTAACTGAGTGACTACTGATATGGGCTAATTGAGTGACTGCTGATATGGGCTAATTGAGTGAATGCTGATATGGGCTAATTGAGTGACTGCTGATATGGGCTAACTGAGTGACTGCTGATATGGGCTAACTGAGTGACTGCTGATATGGGCTAACTGAGTGACTGCTGATATGGGCTAACTGAGTGACTGCTGATATGGGCTAATTGAGTGACTGCTGATATGGGCTAACTGAGTGACTGCTGATATGGGCTAATTGAGTGACTGCTGATATGGGCTAACTGAGTGACTGCTGATATGGGCTAACTGAGTGAATGCTGATATGGGCTAACTGAGTGAATGCTGATATGGGCTAACTGAGTGAATGCTGATATGGGCTAACTGAGTGAATGCTGATATGGGCTAATTAGTGACTGCTTATATGAGCTAATTGAGCTAATTTGATTAAATTAATTTTTGATTGATTAGCTAATTGACTAATCAATTGATTGATGAGAGGAAGCAACTGTTGTACAGATGAGAAGCCACACAGTCCCTTGACTGATTAATTGATTGGCTAATTAGTTAATGATTAACTAATTGACTGATTGATTGATGAGAAGAAGCCAGTGTCTGCAGACGAGAAATAAAGTCCGTTCCATACCTTACTAGAGCTGTGGTGTAGAGTGTCATTGTACGTGACTCCAGTCTCCACATTCTTGATCTTCATGAAGCGATGGCATTTGGATGGGCTGCCATTCTGGAGAGCCTTGTTAGGGGAGATCCTCCCCTGGGCTGAAGGCTAGAGGGAAGAAGCAGATTTTTCGGAGAATTCATACACTTTAGTCAGTAGACGAGCTGATAATGCTTCTACCAAGATGGCCGTCGAGTACCCCTGACAGTGGCAGTTGGATACAAGAACTTTAGGTAGAGAGGGGGGGAAAAGTGAGAGAGAGATATAGAAACAGTCACAGAGAGAGATAGATAGACAGTCACTGAGAAAGAGATAGAGACAGTCACACAGAGCGATAGACAGTCGCAGAGAGACGGAGATAGAAACAGTCACATAGAGAGATTCGCAGAGAGAGATTGCTTTGGCAATGTTAACACGTTTCCCATGCCAATAAAGCAAAGAGAGAGAGAGATCGAGAAAGAGACAGTCACAGAGACAGACAGAGATACAGACAGTAACACCGAGAAAGAGAGATAGTGACAGTCACAGAGAGAGAGAGAAAGAGAGAGAGAGAGAGATTCAGTCACAGAGACAGAGATAGATGTCTACTGTTAATTTTTATTGTTTATTTCACTTTATATATTATATACCTTACTTGCTTTGGCAATGTTAACACATGTTTCCCATGCCAATAAAGCCCCTTGAATTGAATTGAATTGATAGAGACAGTCACACAGAGATAGAGACAGTCAGAGAGATAGGGACAGTCCCAGAGAGAGATATACAGTGAGGGAAAAAAGTATTTGATCCCCTGCTGATTTTGTACATTTGCCCACTGACAAAGAAATGACCCGTCTATAATTTTAATGGTAGGTTTATTTGAACAGTGAGAGACAGAATAACAACAACAAAAATCATGAAAAACGCATGTCAAAAATGTTATAAATTGATTTACATTTCAATGAGGGAAATAAGTATTTGACCCCCTCTCAATCAGAAAGATTTCTGGCTCCCAGGTGTCTTTTATACAGGTAACGAGCTGAGATTAGGAGCACACTCTTAAAGGGAGTGCTCCTAAACTCAGTTTGTTACCTGTATAAAAGACACCTGTCCACAGAAGCAATCAATCAGATTCCAAACTCTCCACCATGGCCAAGACCAAAGAGCTCTCCAAGGATGTCAGGGACAAGATTGTAGAACTACACAAGGCTGGAATGGGCTACAAGACCATCACCAAGCAGCTTGGTGAGAAGGTGACAACAGTTGGTGTGATTATTCGCAAATGGAAGAAACACAAAAAGAACTGTCAATCTCCCTCGGCCAGGGGCTCCATGCAAGATCTCACCACGTGGAGTGGAAACAATTGGTAACACTACGCCGTGAAGGACTGAAATCCTGCAGCTCCCGCAAGGTCCCCCTGCTCAAGAAAGCACATATACATGCCCGTCTGAAGTTTGCCAATGAACATCTGAATGATTCTGAGGACAACTGGGTGAATGTGTTGTGGTCAGATGAGACCAAAATGGAGCTCTTTGGCATCAACTCAACTCGCCGTGTTTGGAGGAGGAGGAATGCTGCCTATGACCCTAAGAACACCATCCCCACCGTCAAACATGGAGGTGGAAACATGATGCTTTCTGGGTATTTTTCTGCTAAGGGGACAGGACACCTTCACCGCATCAAAGGGACGATGGATGGGGCCATGTACCGTCAAATCTTGGGTGAGAACCTCCTTCCCTTCCCTCCCATTGAAAATGGGTCGTGGATGGGTATTCCAGCATGACAATGACCCAAAACACACGGCCAAGGCAACAAAGGAGTGGCTCAAGAAGAAGCACATTAAGGTCCTGGAGTGGCCTAGCCAGTCTCCAGACCTTAATCCCATAGAAAATCTGTGGAGGGAGCTGAAGGTTCGAGTTCACAAACATCAGTCTTGAAACTTTAATGACTTGGAGAAGATTTGCATAAGAGTAGTGGGACAAAATCCCTCCTGAGATGTGTGCAAACCTGGTGGTCAACTACAAGAAACGTCTGACCTCTGATTGCCAACAAGGGTTTTGCCACCAAGTACAAAATCATGTTTTGCAGAGGGGTCAAATACTAATTTCCCTCATTAAAATGCAAATCAATTTATAATATTTTTGACATGCGTTTACCAGGATTTTTGTTGTTGTTATTCTGTCTCTCACTGTTCAAATACAGCTACCATTAAAATTATAGACTGAGCATTTCTTTGTCAGTTTGGAAACGTACAAAATCAGCAGGGTATCAAATATTTTTTTCCCTCACTGTATACAGTCAGAGATAATGACATAGACAGTCACAGAGAGTGAGAGGGAGTCAAGGAGACAGAGATAGAGGCAGTCACAGAAAGAGAGAGAGAGAGAGTGAGAGAGAGAGAGAGAGACAGTCACAGAGACCTAGAGAGAGAGAGAGACAATCACAGAGACGTAGAGAGAGAGAGAGAGAGGGAGAGAGAGTCAAAGAAAGAGAGGGATAAAGTTAATCACAGTGAGAAACATTGAGACAGTCACAGAGAGAGATACAACGTAAAACACCAAATAATGTAAGCAGAGCAGAATTAGGCCGATACCCGCTAATAATCATAATCCAGAAAAGAGCTGTTAAATTCTACAACCACCTAAAAGGAAGCGATTGCCAAACCTTCCATAACAAAGCCATCACCTACAGAGAGATTAACCTAGAGAAGAGTCCCCTAAGCAGGCTGGTTCTGGGATTGTTCACAAACACAAATAGAGCCCCAGGAGAGCCTCATGAGAAAAACAAAAAGATAATTACTTGACACATTGGAAAGAATTAACAATAAACAGAGCAAACTGGAATGTAATTTGGCCCTAAACAGAGAGTACATAGTGTAGAATACCTGACCACTGTGACTGACCCAAAATGAAGGAAAGCTTTGATTATGTACAAACTCAGTGAGCATAGCCTTGCTATTGAGGAATGCCGACGTATGGAAACCTGGATCTCAAGAGAAGACAGACTGTGCAGACTGCACACTGCCCACAAAATGAGGTGGAAACTGAATTTCACTTTTTCACCTTCTGCCAAATCTATGAACATATTAGGCACATATTTCCCTGAGATTACATAGACCCACAAAAATGTTTAAAACAAATCCAATTTTGATAAACTCCCATATCTATTGTGTGAAATACCACAGTATACAATCACAACAGCAATATTTGTGACCTGTTGCCACAAGAAAAGAGCAACCAGTGAAGAACAAACACCATTGTAAATACAAACAATATTTATGTCTATTTATTTTCCCTTATGTACTTTAACTATTTGCACATTGTTACAACACTGTATATATACATAATATGACATTTTAAATGTCTCTATTCCTTTGGAAATTTGTAAAGTTGTGTAATGTTTACTGTTCATTTTTTATTGTTTATTTCACTTTTGTTTATTATCTATTTCACATGCTTTGGCAATGTAAACAAATGTTTCCCATGCCAATAAAGCCGTTTGAATTGAATTGATGGAGACAGTCACAGTGAGTGAGATATTGACAGTCACAGTGAGTGAGATAGAGGCAGAGTAGCATTTTTTAGTATTTGCACAGCCTCCTACAGTACCATCTGAATGACAATTAGAGACAGCCCCCATCAGGTACAAAGGCAATCAGCATCTTGAAACACTATTATTGTTGACTGCTAATTGTTAGCTATCTCAGTTTGTCTACTATGGCTCAGTTTAGACAGCCCAATTCCGATCTTAGATTCACTAATTGATCTTTTGACCAATTAGATCAACTATGAAAAATATCTGATGTGATTGGTCAAAATACCAATTAGTGGAAATAAGATAAGAATTAGGCTGCCTGTGTAAACGCAGCCTACGATGTGGTTATTGACTGATAATTGCTTGATTTAATGTAATTTAGCACCGGAGTTTGATTGTTGTATTGAATTGATTCTATTTTTTTAAGTACTCAGACCTCTCCATCAATCCCACACCTTGTAATAGCTCTTATCATAATCTCTCATCTCTCAATCGCACAGCCATGCATTCTTCACGCAGTGAAGGTGCCTCAAACAACAGGAAGAATTGTATCGCTGGCTGACAGAATGGAAGTAAAAAAGGGTGAAACGTAAATCTATCTAATCTATTGATATAGACAGGAGGGCGGACCTGTTTTAATTGATTTGATTCCTCACAGCGAGAAGAGTAATTCTTTGTCCATAAGAAATGCTCACCCAGCCCGCCAGCCACCCAGCCAGTCAGCCACCCCGCCAGCCACCCAGCCAGTCAGCCAGCCAGCCAGCCAGCCACCCAGACAGTCAGCCAATCCGCCAGCCACCCAGACAGTCAGCCAGCCCGCCAGCCAGTCAGCCAGCCCGCCAGCCACCCAGACAGTCAGCCAGCCACCCAGACAGTCAGCCAGCCCGCCAGCCACGCAGACAGTCAGCCAGCCCGCCAGCCACCCAGCCAGTCAGCCAGCCCACCAGCCACCCAGACAGTCAGCCAGCCAGCCCGCCAGCCACCCAGACAGCCAACCCCCCACCCAGCCAGCCTGCCAGCCACCCACCCAGGTAACCACCCACCCAGCCAGCCACACAGCCTGTCATACACACAGCCAGCCAGCCACCCAGCCATGCAGTCAGCCAGCCACACAACCAGCCAACAACACAGCCACCCAGCCAGCCAGCCACCCAGCCAGCCAGCATACAAACAGTCGGCCAGTACAGAAAGCCTTTTATGCAGCTAGGCAACATAAAGAGAGCCTATTACAGCTATAGTCAAACAGCCAGAGTAATCAAAATGAGGAAAATTAACGTGGTAAAGTGTGAGTGGGAGGGAGAGAGAAAGAGAGAGGGAGTGAGAGAGAAAGAGAGAGGGAGAGAGAGAGAGAAAGAGAAAGAGAGAGCGAGAAAGAGAGAGAGAGAGAGAGAGAGAGAGAGAGAGAGAGAGAGAGAGAGAGAGAGAGAGAAAAGGAACGATAACTAGAGGTGAAGAGTAATGCAACAATATGAATGAGGGGAATAAAGAGAATTTACTGGTCAAACTCTACGAATCTATTCAATAACATTATGCAGACGAATGGAGGATCTAAGAGAACTCCTGGCACTGGGAGCTTGCTTCTGCCTCGAAGAAGAGCCCTACCTCCTGAACCTGCTTTGAAGGAGAGCCATACCTCCTGAACCTCCCGCGAAGGAGAGCCATATCTCCTGAACCTGTCTCGAAGGAGAGCCCTACCTCCTGAACCTGCCTCGAAGGAGAGCCCTACCTCCTGAACCTGCCTCGAAGGAGATCCCGACCACCTGATCCTGCCTCGAAGGAGAGCCCTACCTCCTGAACCTGCCTAGAAAGAGAGCCCTCACTCCTGAACCTGCCTCAAATGAGAGCCATACCTCCTGAACCTTCCTCGAAGGAGAGCCCTACCTCCTGAACCTGCCTAGAAAGAGAGCCCTCACTCCTGAACCTGCCTCAAATGAGAGCCATACCTCCTGAACCTTCCTCGAAGGAGAGGCCCTACCTCTTGAACCTGCCTCAAAGGAGAGTCCTACCTCCTTAACCTGTCTCGAAGGAGATCCCTACCTCCTGAATCTGCCTCAAAGGAGAGCCCTACCTCCTGAACCTTCCTTGAAGGAGATTCATATCTCCTGAACCTGCCTCAAAGGAGAGCCCTACCTCCTGAACCTGCTTTGAAGATGAGCACTCCCTCCGGAACCTACCTTGAAGGAGAGCCATACCTCCTGAACCTGCTTTGAAGGAGAGCCCTACCTCCTGAACCTGTCTAGGAAAACCCTATCTCCTGAACCTCCCGCAAAGGAGAGCCCCGTCTCCTGAACCTGCCTCAAAGAAGAGCCCTCCCTCCTGAACTTCCTGCAAATGAGAGCTCTTCCTCCTGAACCTGCCTCGAAGGAGAGCCCTCCCTCCTGAACCTGCCTCAAAGGAGAGCCATACCTCCGGAACCTGCCTCAAGGGAGAGCTCTACCTCTTGAACCTGTTGGCAGTGTAGTGACAGAACATATAAAACCCAGAGAATAACAATAAAAGATGTTGACCATTTACAGCAAACTGTACCACACCTACTGACTATTTTTTATTGAACCTTTATTTAACTAGTCAAGTCAGTTAGGAACAAATTCTTATTTACAATAATGGCCAACACTGGGCCAATTGTGTGCCACACTTGGGGACTCCCAATCACGGCCAGATGTGATGGAGCCTGGATTCAAACCAGGTACTGCCGTGATCCCTCTGGCACTGAGATGCAGTGCCTTAGACTGCTGCGCCACTCGAGATTATACAGTAGATGGTTTGGATCTATTCAATAACATTAACATCTCCTCTATTGTCATCAACACCTCTCTGTCTTAATGAAATAAGAATTTAAACTCTACCAACTTCTTATTTGGCAGTTCTGTAGCCTCCTGTCTCTCCACATCCCACTTAGGATGGAGAATGACGTATTGCAGAAGTCCCCAACAGGTGGACGCCCTGCTTCCGCATTCAATTATCAAGGAAATATGAATAAATGGCTGGAGGAATCAAAAGTAATTTGTTAGAATAATAATACATTTGTCTCATAGACTTTTTACACATACACCCACCTCTGGGCTCTCCTATGAGTCAGACTCTGGAGTCAGGGTTAACACATACACCCACCTCTGGGCTCTCCTATGAGTCAGACTCTGGAGTCAGGGTAAACACATACACCCACCTCTGGGCTCTCCTATGAGTCAGACTCTGGAGTCAGGGTAAACACATACACCCACCTCTGGGCTCTCCTATGAGTCAGACTCTGGAGTCAGGGTTAACACGTACACCCACCTCTGGGCTCTCCTATGAGTCAGACTCTGGAGTCAGGGTAAACACATACACCCACCTCTGGGCTCTCCTATGTGTCAGACTCTGGAGTCAGGGTAAACACATACACCCACCTCTGGGCTCTCCTATGAGTCCGACTCTGGAGTCAGGGTTAACACGTACACCCACCTCTGGGCTCTCCTATGAGTCAGACTCTGGAGTCAGGGTTAACACGTACACCCACCTCTGGGCTCTCCTATGAGTCAGACTCTGGAGTCAGGGTAAACACATACACCCACCTCTGGGCTCTGCTATGAGTCAGACTCTGGAGTCAGGGTTAACACGTACACCCACCTCTGGGCTCTCCTATGAGTCCGACTCTGGAGTCAGGGCAAACTCATACACCCACCTCTGGGCTCTCCTATGAGTCAGATTCTGGAGTCAGGGCAAACACGTACACCCACCTCTGGGCTCTCCTATGAGTCAGACTCTGGAGTCAGGGTTAACACATACACCCACCTCTGGGCTCTCCTATGAGTCCGACTCTGGAGTCAGGGCAAACACGTACACCCACCTCTGGGCTCTCCTATGAGTCAGATTCTGGAGTCAGGGTAAACTCATACACCCACCTCTGGGCTCTCCTATGAGTCCGACTCTGGAGTCAGGGCAAACACGTACACCCACCTCTGGGCTCTCCTATGAGTCAGACTCTGGAGTCAGGGCAAACTCATACACCCACCTCTGGGCCTTCCCGGAAACACAGCTTTGCATTTACCTACAATGGCGTCAGTATGGCCCTACACGCATACACACACTATGCCCACGTCATACATATTACCCCCATCCCCACTGCACACACACACATCCCAGCAGACCTCAAAGGCCTTAAATATTTGGAAAGGGCGACATTAGAGGAGAAACATTTATCATCTCCCTCTGTGACCACAGCTGCCCTCATTCATTAGGGTCTCTTGGATGGTTTCTCTCCATCCGGCCTCATTCACTAAGAAAGAATTCACTCAGCCCAGCCCATCCTATCCCAGCCCATCCTAACTCAGCCCAGCCCATCCCAGCCCAGCCTATCCTAACCCAGCCCAGCCTAACCCAGCCCAGCTTATCCTAACCCAGTCCAACTCATCTTTATCCCAGCCCATCCTAACCCATCCCATCCTAACTCAGCCCTGCCCATCTTAACTAAACCCAGCCCATCTTAACCCAGCCCAGCCCATCCTAACCCAGTCCAGCCTAACCCAGCCCAGCCCATCCTAACCCAGTCCAGCCTAACCCAGCCCAGCCCATCCTAACCCAGCCCAGCCCGTCCTAACTCAGCCCTGCCCAGCCCATCCTATCCAAGCCCATCCTACCCCAGCCCATCCTATCCCAGCCCATCCTAACCCAGTCTAGCCCATTCTAACCCAGCCCATCCTATCCCAGCCCATCCTATCCCAGCCTATCCTAATTTAGCCCCGCCCATCCTAACACAGCCCATCATAACACAGCCCAGTCCATCCTAACCCAGTCCATCCTAACCCAGTCCATCCTAACCCAGTCCATCCTAACCCAGCCCATCCTAACCCAGTCCATCCTAACCCAGTCCATCCTAACCCAGTCCATCCTAACCCAGTCCATCCTAACCCAGCCCATCCTAACCCAGTCCATCCTAACCCAGTCCATCCTAACCCAGTCCATCCTAACCCATCCCATCCTAACCCAGTCCATCCTAACCCAGTCCATCCTAACCCAGTCCATCCTAACCCAGTCCATCCTAACCCAGTCCATCCTAACACAGCCCATCCTAACCCAGTCCATCCTAACCCAGTCCATCCTAACCCAGTCCATCCTAACCCAGTCCATCCAACCCAAAAGTTGGAAGGATATAATTCCCACATGGAGGCGCATCACAGTCACAGGAATCTCTAAGAGTTCCAAGAACAAGAAAGGAACAAGGAACATGCAAATAAATGTGTAGATTGGAGGATTCTAGAAGCATATGTCATGTGTGACTCTAGGAGATAACTATGGGCAAGCATCCATTACTAACACACTCGCTCACATATGGAAGGATAAGCTTACACAGGTGGATTTACTCAGAAGGCATGCAAGACAAGTAGACACTCATAAACACCTGCAACACCCACACACACACACACACACACGTATTGTAATGTTTACCTTGTCTGTCTCAGAGTAGGGGTTGTGGAGCACCGTCTGCATGTTGTTGTCCTTCCTCCACAGGTCTTCACACACTCTGTCCTTATCAGACGCCAGCTGGGGTGAAATGCCGTTTCCCTTACCAAGGTCCCTGAACGGCAGGCACACATAGTTAGTTCTCCTTATCCCCCACCCACGCGTCAATCTAATTAACATCATAAAATAATCCACATCCAAATCCATCTGTTTCAGATAGAGGTATGTATTATTTTTCTTTTTTACATGGGCTGAGGCTCAATCCCCCACATCCACCGACGTCAGCGTTCTGCATCTGTGGTGGAAAGTGTTTCTGTATTATTTATCTGTTCAGGGGTTAGATCAGCTTTAATATTTCATATAGTTTGTAGCTTCCATCAATTTAATTATCTCCATCACTTCCAATCCCACATATAGCTGCAGTGTTTTTTGGCAGACCAAGAGACATCCCAAAAATGTATCTTCTCATGACCCCCGCTATGAAACAATGAGACTCTCATGAACACAATGGTGTTCTCCGTTTTGCTCAACGACCCCCACAAGTTTCACGGGACATGTTGAAAGGTAAAACGATAACTGGCCGAAACACGAATGGAAGTGACAAGGGAATTATCATGTCCAAGGTACATGGGTCGTTCCACTGTTAAAAACAACAACAATATTATATCTCTCAAGACAGACACTTCAAAACATATTTCCTTTTGATAGATCTGTTTTGACTATCTGTTTTTCCATGTATGAATCAGTTTTCTATTTTCTAACCCTAATAACAGTAAGGCCAAATTCAATGTTTCATCAAATAATTCTGTCATATCTTTTTTTATACCTAAAGGGGTCCTAAAAATGTAAAAAAAATCATATGGCTAAAATGATCCTTTGTATGACCATATGTTAGCTTTGTAGAAACCCAGCCCTGGGTTAAAGAGCATGTGTGTCATCTATGGCCAAGCAGAACTACATGCAACTAACATCTATGGCCAAGCAGAACTACATGTAAATAACATCTATGGCCAAGCAGAACTACATGTAAATAACATCTATGGCCAAGCAGAACTACATGTAACTAACATCTATGGCCAAGCAGAACTACATGTAACTAACATCTATGGCCAAGCAGAACTACATGTAACTAACATCTAACAACTAACATCGTTCCGGTTGGAGCGAGCGGCCGCATCTACACTTCGGTCCGCAGGTAGTATAACTTTTTATAACTTTTCATTACATTTCGTTATAGTACAACGGTTTGATTTGTCTAATCTTAGCAACTTCTTCTTAGCCAGCTACATAGCCGTCTTTGTATCAACGACAATTGCATAAGTATCGTATTTCGTCGTCCTAACGTATCTGCCCAGCAGCTAGCTAAGCAGCTAGCTAACATCCACTGTCCACTAGCACTGTAGAAACTATTACACTCAACTGAACGACTCGATTAGCGTAGTGTCAGCTAGCTACATAGTTATCTTCGTATCCAAGATAATTGTGCAGTTTAGAGTGTGTAGACTTAGAGTGATTATCTTAATTTACCGAGGTTAGCTAGCCAGCTATTTGTCGTCCTTAACGTAGGAAATGCTGCTAGCTAGCTAGCCAACAGCTAGCCAACCTCTACCGAATTGAACTCCAACTACCCGGTCAACATTCCGCGTCGTTCCACAGGTAGTATCACATTTTCATTTCACTTCATTACAGTACAACGGTTTGATTTGTTTGATCGTAGCTAGCCAGCTACATAGCCGTCTTTGTATCTAAGACAATTGTGTAGTCTAGAGCGATTTTCTAGGTTAGCTGGCCAGCTATTGTCGTTCTTCTAACGTAGCTAGCCAGCTAGCCCCGAATAGCAGCACTGTAGTAACTATTACAGTACAACGGTTTGTTTTGTTTGATCGTAGCTAGCTAGCTACATAGCCGTCTTTGTATCTAAGACAATTGTGTAGCCTAGAGCGATTTTCTAGGTTAGCTGGCCAGCTATTGTCGTTCTTCTAACGTAGCTAGCCAGCTAGCCCCCGAATAGCAGCACTGTAGTAACTATTACAGTACAACGGTTTGTTTTGTTTGATCGTAGCTAGCTAGCTACATAGCCGTCTTTGTATCTAAGACAATTGTGTAGCCTAGAGCGATTTTCTAGGTTAGCCAGCCAGCTATTGTCGTTCTTTTAAAGTAACGGAACGCAATCAACCTTGCTAGCTAGCCAGCTAGCCCCCGAATAGCAGCACTGTAGAAACTATTACACTCGACGGAACGACTTGATTAGTGTAGTGTCAACATCGCAGCCACTACCAGCTAGCCTACTCCAGCAGTACTGTTTCATTTCAATCATTTTAGTCAATAAGATTCTTGCTACGTAAGCTTAACTTTCTGAACATTCGAGACGTGTAGTCCACCTGTCATTCCAATCTCCTTTGCATTAGCGTAGCCTCTTCTGTACCCTGTTAACTATGTGTCTATCTATCCCTGTTCTCTCCTCTCTGCACAGACCATACAAACGCTCCACACCGCATGGCCGCGGCCACCCTAATCTGGTGGTCCCAGCGCGCACGACCCACGTGGAGTTCCTGGTCTCCGGTAGCCTCTGGAACTGCCGATCTGCGGCCAACAAGGCAGAGTTCATCTCAGCCTATGCCTCCCTCCAGTCCCTCGACTTCCTGGCACTGACGGAAACATGGATCACCACAGATAACACTGCTACTCCTACTGCTCTCTCTTCGTCCGCCCACGTGTTCTCGCACACCCCGAGAGCTTCTGGTCAGCGGGGTGGTGGCACCGGGATCCTCATCTCTCCCAAGTGGTCATTCTCTCTCTCTCCCTTACCCATCTATCTATCGCCTCCTTTGAATTCCATGCTGTCACAGTTACCAGCCCTTTCAAGCTTAACATTCTTATCATTTATCGCCCTCCAGGTTCCCTCGGAGAGTTCATCAATGAGCTTGATGCCTTGATAAGCTCCTTTCCTGAGGACGGCTCACCTCTCACAGTCCTGGGCGACTTTAACCTCCCCACGTCTACCTTTGACTCATTCCTCTCTGCCTCCTTCTTTCCACTCCTCTCCTCTTTTGACCTCACCCTCTCACCTTCCCCCTACTCACAAGGCAGGCAATACGCTCGACCTCATCTTTACTAGATGCTGTTCTTCCACTAACCTCACTGCAACTCCCCTCCAAGTCTCCGACCACTACCTTGTATCCTTTTCCCTCTCGCTCTCATCCAACACTTCCCACACTGCCCCTACTCGGATGGTATCGCGCCGTCCCAACCTTCGCTCTCTCTCCCCCGCTACTCTTTCCTCTTCCATCCTTTCATCTCTTCCCTCTGCTCATACCTTCTCCAACCTTTCTCCTGACTCTGCCTCCTCAACCCTCCTCTCTTCCCTTTCTGCATCCTTTGACTCTCTATGTCCCCTATCCTCCAGGCCGGCTCGGTCCTCCCCTCCCGCTCCGTGGCTCGATGACTCATTGCGAGCTCACAGAACAGAGCTCCGGGCAGCCGAGCGGAAATGGAGGAAAACTCGCTCCCTGCGGACCTGGCATCCTTTCACTCCTCCTCTCTACATTTTCCTCCTCTGTCTCTGCTGCTAAAGCCACTTTCTACCACTCTAAATTCCAAGCATCTGCCTCTAACCCTAGGGAAGCTCTTTGCCACCTTCTCCTCCCTCCTGAATCCTCCTCCCCCACCCCCCCCTCCTCCTCTCTGCAGATGACTTCGTCAACCATTTTGAAAAGAAGGTCGACGACATCCGATCCTCGTTTGCTAAGTCAAACGACACCGCTGGTTCTGCTCACACTGCCCTACCCTGTGCTCTGACCTCTTTCTCCCCTCTCTCTCCAGATGAAATCTCGCTTCTTGTGACGGCCGGCCGCCCAACAACCTGCCCGCTCGACCCTATCCCCTCCTCTCTCCTCCAGACCATTTCCGGGGACCTTCTCCCTTACCTCACCTCGCTCATCAACTCATCCCTGACCGCTGGCTACGTCCCTTCCGTCTTCAAGAGAGCGAGAGTTGCACCCCTTCTGAAGAAACCTACACTCGATCCCTCCGATGTCAACAACTACAGACCAGTATCCCTTCTTTCTTTTCTCTCCAAAACTCTTGAACGTGCCGTCCTTGGCCAGCTCTCCCGCTATCTCTCTCAGAATGACCTTCTTGATCCAAATCAGTCAGGTTTCAAGACTAGTCATTCAACTGAGACTGCTCTTCTCTGCATCACGGAGGCGCTCCGCACTGCTAAAGCTAACTCTCTCTCCTCTGCTCTCATCCTTCTAGACCTATCGGCTGCCTTCGATACTGTGAACCATCAGATCCTCCTCTCCACCCTCTCCGAGTTGGGCATCTCCGGCGCGCCCACGCTTGGATTGCGTCCTACCTGACAGGTCGCTCCTACCAGGTGGCGTGGCGAGAATCTGTCTCCTCGCCACGCGCTCTCACCACTGGTGTCCCCCAGGGCTCTGTTCTAGGCCCTCTCCTATTCTCGCTATACACCAAGTCACTTGGCTCTGTCATAACCTCACATGGTCTCTCCTATCATTGCTATGCAGACGACACACAATTAATCTTCTCCTTTCCCCCTTCTGATGACCAGGTGGCGAATCGCATCTCTGCATGTCTGGCAGACATATCAGTGTGGATGACGGATCACCACCTCAAGCTGAACCTCGGCAAGACGGAGCTGCTCCTCCTCCCGGGGAAGGACTGCCCGTTCCATGATCTCGCCATCACGGTTGACAACTCCATTGTGTCCTCCTCCCAGAGCGCTAAGAACCTTGGCGTGATCCTGGACAACACCCTGTCGTTCTCAACCAACATCATGGCGGTGGCCCGTTCCTGTAGGTTCATGCTCTACAACATCCGCAGAGTACGACCCTGCCTCACACAGGAAGCGGCGCAGGTCCTAATCCAGGCACTTGTCATCTCCCCGTCTGGATTACTGCAACTCGCTGCTGGCTGGGCTCCCTGCCTGTGCCATTAAACCCCTACAACTCATCCAGAACGCCGCAGCCCGTCTGGTGTTCAACCTTCCCAAGTTCTCTCACGTCACCCCGCTCCTCCGCTCTCTCCACTGGCTTCCAGTTGAAGCTCGCATCCGCTACAAGACCATGGTGCTTGCCTACGGAGCTGTGAGGGGAACGGCACCGCAGTACCTCCAGGCTCTGATCAGGCCCTACACCCAAGCAAGGGCACTGCGTTCATCCACCTCTGGCCTGCTCGCCTCCCTACCATTGAGGAAGTACAGTTCCCGCTCAGCCCAGTCAAAACTGTTCGCTGCTCTGGCCCCCAATGGTGGAACAAACTCCCTCACGACGCCAGGACAGCGGAGTCAATCACCACCTTCCGGAGACACCTGAAACCCCACCTCTTCAAGGAATACCTAGGATAGGATAAGTAATCCTTCTCACCACCCCCCCTTAATGATTTAGATGCACTATTGTAAAGTGGCTGTTCCACTGGATGTCAGAAGGTGAATTCACCAATTTGTAAGTCGCTCTGGATAAGAGCGTCTGCTAAATGACTTAAATGTAAATGTAAATGTCTATGGCCAAGCAGAACTACATGCAACTAACATCTATGGCCAAGCAGAACTACATGTAACTAACATCTATGGCCAAGCAGAACTACATGTAAATAACATCTATGGCCAAGCAGAACTACATGCAACTAACATCTATGGCCAAGCAGAACTACATGTAACTAACATCTATGGCCAAGCAAAAC
>NW_027011179.1:0-25691 GCF_036934945.1 Oncorhynchus masou masou | reverse complement strand
TCTCTCTTTCTCCCTCTCTCTCGCCCCCGCTCCCTCTTTCTCTCCCTCTCGTCCTCCCTCTCTCTCTTTCTCCCTCCCTCTCGTCCTCCCTCTCTCTTTCTCTCTCCCTCTCGCCCCCCTCTCTCTTTCTCCCTCTCTCTCGCCCCCCTCTCTTTCTCTCTCCCTCTCGCCCCCACTCTCTCTTTCTCCCTCTCTCTCGCCCCCGCTCCCTCTTTCTCTCTCCCTCTCGTCCTCCCTCTCTCTCTTTCTCCCTCCCTCTCGTCCTCCCTCTCTCTTTCTCTCTCCCTCTCGCTCCCCCTCCCTCTTTCTCTCTCCCTTTCGACCAACATATAAGTCTGTGATGCTAATTACTGTAGCCTTGGCTGTAATAAATGAGTTTATTTTCCACATCAAAGAAATAGGCGACGGGCTGATTCAAGGCGACTCTGAAAGAACCCCACCATCACCGTACTTTTCATTCATTTCCCTCAACCGCCTGCTTCTTTCTGACAGGGAGGGAACAAGGCCTGTGTCAAACGTGTCGGTATTTCCCACGGCCTCGTCCTGATGAAGAGGTTCCATCCATGACAATACAAATAGACAGAGGTTGTGACCCAAACGGCATCCTATTCCTATATAGTGCACTACTTTATACCAGAGCCCTATGTAGTGCACTACTTTATACCAGAGCAGTGTGTAGGGCACTACTTTATACCAGAGCCCTGTGTAGTGCACTACTTTATACCAGAGCCCTGTGTAGTGCACTACTTTATACCAGAGCCCCTAGTAGTGAGCCCCGTGTAGTGCATCACTTTATACCAGAGCCCCCGGTGTAGTGCACTACTTTATACCAGACTCTCGTGTAGTGCACTACTTTATACCAGAGCCCTGTGTAGTGCACTACTTTATACCAGAGCCCTGTGTAGTGCAATTACTTTATACCAGAGCCCTGTGTAGTGCACTACTTTATACCAGAGCCCTGTGTAGTGCAATTACTTTATACCAGAGCCCTATGGGCACTAAATACAGTAGGTAAAAGTCTCTGGCATCGCTAGCTTTCTCCGTCTCTGGCATCGCTTAGCTGTCTCTGGCATCGCTAGCTGTCTCCGTCTCTGGCATCACTAGCTGTCTATGGCATCGCAAGCTGTCTCCATCTCTGGCATCGCTAGCTGTCTCTGGCATCGCTAGCTGTCTACGTCTCTGGCCTCACTAGCTGTCTCTGCCATCGCTAACTGTCTCCGTCTCTGCCATTGCTAGCTGCCTCCGTCTCTGGCATCGCTAGCTGCCTCCGTCTCTGGCATCGCTAGCTGTCTCTGGCATCGCTAGCTGTCTCTGGCATCGCTTAGCTGTCTCCGTTTCTGGCATCACTAGCTGTCCTCTGGCACGCTAGCTGCCTCTGGCATCGCAGCTGCCTCAATCTCTGGCATCGCTAGCTGCCTCCGTCTCTGGCACGCTAGCTGCCTCCGTCTCTGGCATTGCTAGCTGTCACTGGCATCGCTAGCTGCCTCCGTCACTGGCATCGCTAGCTGTCTCTGACATCGCTAGCTGCCTCCGTCTTCTGGCATCGCTAGCTGCCTCTGGCACGCTAGCTGCCTCACCTAGCCGGTCTCAATCTGGCATCGCTAGCTGTCTATGTCTCTGACATCGCTAGCTGCCTCCGTCTCTGGCACGCTAGCTGCCTCCGTCTCTGGCATCGCTAGCTGTCTCTGGCATCGCTAGCTGCCTCCGTCTCTGGCATCGCCAGCTGTCGCTGTCTCTGAAACAGCTTGATGAAGATATCTCACAAACGGGTCACTCTTCAAAAACACTGTCACGATCATTATCCTTGACCCATACAGTGTAACGACGGATGGGCAGAGACAGATAAGTAGTGGATAATAAAGCTGTCCTGATGTTATGGCTGCCCATAGGTGACAGGGAACTTCTCTTTGAGAGAGAGGCACAAACCACATTCAACTAACTCTCCATCAGCAGAGGAAATTAACTATAGCAGATACTGAATGGCTGTGTTGGTCTCGGATCTCACTCACCACACACTGCTGTGACCCCTCTGATTATATCTGGACCACAATCACACCGAGCCCTGCACTTCCTGTGACAGGCAGAATGGCCCTAAGGGAATTTTCACAGGTCACGCAACCCAAGGCATGCTGCTTGGCGCTGTGATGCTCTGTATACCATCCACACACCACACACACCACACACACCACACACACACCACACACACAGACCACACACACAGACACCACACACACACACACACCACAGACCACACACCACACACTGCTGATACACTATATTGCTGGCCTGCCGATAGACCATATACACATATTACTACCTGCATACACCATATTACTGCTGATACACCATATACACCATACTGGCCAGCTGATACACCATATACACTATATTACTGGCCTGCTGATACACCATATACACCATATTACTGGCCTGCTGATACACCATATACACCATATTACTGACCAGCTGATACACCATATTACTGACCAGCTGATACACCATATACACCATATTACTGACCTGCTGATACACCATATACACCATATTACTGACCTGCTGATACACCATATTACTGACCTGCTGATACACCATATTACTGACCTGCTGATACACCATATACACCATATTACTGACCAGCTGATACACCATATTACTGACCAGCTGATACACCATATACACCATATTACTGACCTGCTGATACACCATATACACCATTTTACTGACCTGCTGATACACCATATTACTGACCAGCTGATACACCATATTACTGATATACACCATATTACTGACCTGCTGATACACCATATACACCATATTACTGGCCAAGCTGATACACATATACACCATATTACTGACCTGCTGATACAATTCATATACACCATATTACTGGCCAGCTGATACACCATATTACTGGCCTGCTGATACACCATATACACCATATTACTGACCTGCTGATACACCATATACACCATATTACTGACCAGCTGATACACTATATTACTGACCTGCTGATACACCATATTACTGGCCTGCTGATACACCATATACACCATATTACTGACCAGCTGATACACCATATTACTGACCAGCTGATACACCATATACACCATATTACTGACCTGCTGATACACCATATACACCATATTACTGACCTGCTGATACACCATATTACTGACCTGCTGATACACCATATTACTGACCAGCTGATACACCATATTACTGGCCTGCTGATACACCATATACACCATATTACTGACCTGCTGATACACCATATACACCATATTACTGACCTGCTGATACACCATATTACTGACCAGCTGATACACCATATTACTGGCCTGCTGATACACCATATACACCATATTACTGGCCTGCTGATACACCATATTACTGACCTGCTGATACACTATATTACTGACCTGCTGATACACCATATTACTGACCTGCTGATACACCATATTACTGACCTGCTGATACACTATATTACTGACCTGCTGATACACCATATTACTGACCTGCTGATACACCATATTACTGACCTGCTGATACACCATATTACTGACCTGCTGATACACCATATTACTGACTATATTACTGACCTGCTGATACACCATACTGACATACACCATATATTTACTGACCTGCTGATACACCATATACCATATTACTGGCCTGCTGATACACCATATTACTGACCTGCTGATACACCATATACACCATATTACTGACCTGCTGATACACCATATTACTGACCTGCTGATACACCATATTACTGACCTGCTGATACACCATATTACTGACCTGCTGATACACCATATACACCATATTACTGACCTGCTGATACACCATATACACCATATTACTGACCTGCTGATACACCATATTACTGACCTGCTGATACACCATATTACTGACCTGCTGATACACCATATACACCATATTACTGACCTGCTGATACACCATATACACTATATTACTGACCTGTTGATACACCATATTAATGACCTGCTGATACACCATATTACTGACCTGCTGATACACTATATTATTACTGACCTGCTGATACACCATATTACACCTGCTGATACACCATATACACCATATTACTGACCTGCTGATACACCATATTACTGACCTGCTGATACACCATATACACCATATTACTGACCTGCTGATACACCATATTACTGACCTGCTGATACACCATATTACTGACCTGCTGATACACCATATTACTGACCTGCTGATACACCATATTACTGACCTGCTGATACCATATACACTATATTACTGACCTGCTGATACACCATATTATTACTGGCCTGCTGATACACCATATTACACCTGCTGATACACCATATTACTGACCTGCTGATACACCATATTACTGACCATATTACCATATACACCATATTACTGACCTGCTGATACACCATATTACTGACCTGCTGATACACCATATATTACTGACCTGCTGATACACCATATTACTGACCTGCTGATACACCATATTACTGACCTGCTGATACACCATATTACTGATACACCATATTACTGACCTGCTGATACACCATATACACCATATTACTGACCTGCTGATACACCATATTACTGACCTGCTGATACACCATATACACCATATTACTGGCCTGCTGATACACCATATACACATATTACTGACCTGCTGATACACCATATTATCACTGACCTGCTGATACACCACTATATTACTGACCTGCTGATACACCATATATTATTACTGACCTGCTGATACACCATATTAATGGCCTGCTGATACACCATATTACTGACCTGCTGATACACTATATTACTGACCTGCTGATACACCATATTACTGACCTGCTGATACACCATATACACCATATTACTGACCTGCTGATACACCATATTACTGGACCTATAGCCGATACACCATATACACCATATTACTGACCTGCTGATACACCATATTACTGATATACACCATATTACACCATATTACTGACCTGCTGATACACCATATACACCATATTACTGACCTGCTGATACACCATATACACCATATTACTGACCTGCTGATACACCATATACACCATATTACTGACCTGCTGATACACCATATTACTGACCTGCTGATACACCATATACACCATATCACTGACCTGCTGATACACCATATACACCATATTACTGACCTGCTGATACACCATATTACTGACCTGCTGATAATATTACTGACCTGCTGATACACCATATTACTGACCTGCTGATACACCATATACACCATATTACTGACCTGCTGATACACCATATACACTATATTACTGACCTGCTGATACACCATATTATTACTGACCTGCTGATACACCATATACACCATATTACTGACCTGCTGATACACCATATTACTGACCTGCTGATACACCATATACACCATATTACTGACCTGCTGATACACCATATTACTGACCATATTACTACACCATATACACCATATTACTGACCTGCTGATACACCATATTACTGACCTCTTGATGACACCATATACACCATATTACTGACCTGCTGATACACCATATTATATTACTGACCTGCTGATACACCATATTACTGACCTGCTGATACACCATATACACCCTATTACTGGCCTGCTGATACACCATATACACTATATTACTGACCTGCTGATACACCATATACACCATTTACTGACCTGCTGATACACCATATTACTGACCTGCTGATACACCATATATTACTGACCTGCTGATACACCATATTATTACTGACCTGCTGATACACCATATACACTATATTACTGACCTGCTGATACACCATATTACTGACCTGCTGATACACCATATTACTGGCCTGCTGATACAACACCATATTACTGACCTGCTGATACACCATATTACTGACCTGCTGATACACCATATTACACTATATTACTGGCCTGCTGATACACCATATTACTGACCTGCTGATACACCATATACACCATATTACTGACCTGCTGATACACTATATTACACCTGCTGATACACCATATTACTGACCTGCTGATACACCATATTACTGACCTGCTGATACACTATACACTATATTACTGACCTGCTGATACACCATATTACTGACCTGCTGATATACACCATTACTGACCTGCTGATACACCATATACACCATATTACTGACCTGCTGATACCACCATATTACTGGACCTGCTGATACACTATATTACTGACCTGCTGATACACCATATTACTGACCTGCTGATACACCATATACACTATATTACTGGCCTGCTGATAAACCATATTACTGGCCTGCTGATACACCATATTACTGACCTGCTGATACACCATATTACTGACCTGCTGATACACCATTACTGACCTGCTGATACACCATATACACCATATTACTGACTCCGCTGGATACACCATATTACTGACCTTCGGGTTGATACACCATACACACCTGCTGATACACCATACACACCCAATATGATACACTATATTACTGACCTGCTGATACACCATATACACCATATTACTGACCTGTTGATACACCATATACACCATATTACTGACCTGCTGATACACCATATACACTATATTATTGACCAGTTTACGTTTTCACCATATACACCATATTACTCGCATCTGCTGATACACCATATTACTGACCTGCTGATACACCATATACACCATATTACTGACCAGCGATACACCATATTACTGAACAGCTGATACACCATATTACTGACCTGCTGATACACTATATACACCATATTACTGACCTGCTGCATACACCATATTACTGACCTGCTGGGATACACCATATTACTGACCTGCTGATACACCATATTACTGACCTGCTGATACACCATATTACTGACCTGCTGATACACCATATACACCATATTACTGGACCTGCTGATACACCATATACACCATATTACTGGCCTGCTGATGTGTCTGGAACTTGTAGGCTAAACAGCAGAGAAGCAAAAACTCATAGCTGATCCAAATGGTTGACCAATCAGGCAGGTTAGTTGAAGTTCTAAATTAATATAGATTCAAAACGCCAGGCCTTTTGAGCAGCTGTTCAAATGACGTAGGGCTATATTCAGTGCCTTTTAAAGCCTAGACTAGAGTTTCGTACTCACTTGAAAACAATAATAACATTCTACATTACATTGTATCGTTGTAGCTGAGATACATTTGTTGTTCCTAATAAACTGAAAACAGGGCAGATTTCTCTAGCTGCGTACTCGGGACTGAGAGGGAGTGGATAGGTCGACCGAGGGAATCTATGATTTCCTTATCTGACCAACCTTTTTTTTCTGTGTAAATTGACTGGATATAAACTCAGCAACAAACAAAAAGAAACGTCCCTTTTTCAGGACCCCTGTCGCTTGAAGATAATTCGTAAAATCCAAATAACTTCACAGATCTTCATTGTAAAGGGTTTATACACTGTTTCCCATGCTTGTTCAATGAACCATAAACAATTAATGAACATGCACCTGCTGAAACGTCGTGTAAGACACTAACAGCTTACAGATGGTAGGGAATTTAGGTCACAGTTGGTGAAAACGTAGGACACTAAAGAGGCCTTTCTACTGACTCTGACAAACACCAAAAGAAAGATGCCCAGGGTCCTGCTTTCATTCATGTTGAACGTGCCTTTAGGCATGCTGCAAGGAGGCATGAGGACTGCAGATGTGGCCAGGGCAATAAATTGCAATGTCCGTGTGAGACACCTAAGCATAGCGCTACAGGGAGACAGGACCTGGGACAGCTGATCGTCCCGCAGTGGCACTTCAATGGTAACAACACCTGCACAGGATCGGTACATCCGAACATCGGCTGACTCATGGGACAGGCTATATTTTGCAACAACAACTGCCAGAGTTACACCAGGAACGTACAATCCCTCCATCAGCGCTCAGACTGTCTGCAATAGGCTGAGAGAGGCTGGAGGCCTTTTGTAGTTGTATGGCAGGTCCTCACCAGACATCACCGGCAACAATGTCGCCTATGGGCACAAACCCAACGTCGCTGGACCAGACAGGACTGGCAAAAGTGCTCTTCTCTGACGAGGAATGAGCATTACACCGAGGCCTGTACTCTGCAGCGGGATCAATTTGGAGGTGGAGGGTCCGTCATGGTCTGGGGCGGTGTGTTACAGCTTCATTGGACAAAGCTTGTTGTCATTGCAGGCAATCTCTGTGCGTTACAGGGAAGACATCCTC
This sequence comes from Oncorhynchus masou masou, assembly GCF_036934945.1. Taxonomy (NCBI): domain Eukaryota; kingdom Metazoa; phylum Chordata; class Actinopteri; order Salmoniformes; family Salmonidae; genus Oncorhynchus; species Oncorhynchus masou. Next base: position 17,431 of record NW_027011179.1, on the reverse strand, counting down.
CTCCCTCATTTGGTATGACCCTCCAGCATGACAATGCCACCAGCCATAGTGCTCGTTCTGAGAGTGATTTCCTGCAAGACAGGAATGCCAGTGTTCTGCCATGGCCAGCGAAGAGCCCGGATCTCAATCCCATTGAGCACGTCTGGGACCTGTTGGATCGGAGGGTGAGGGCTAGGGCCATTCCCCCCAGAAATGTCCGGGAACTTGCAGGTGCCTTGGTGGAAGAGTGGGGTAACATCTCACAGCAAGAACTGGCAAATCTGGTGCAGTCCATGAAGAGGAGATGCACTGCAGTACTTAATGCAGCTGGTGGCCACACCAGATACTGACTGTTACTTTTGATTTTGACCCCCCCCCTTTGGTCAGGGACACATTATTCCATTAACACCGATAGGCTACATCCAGACAACATACACCTTATGAGTGACCTGCTAATGTACCTTTCTGGACCTTCTAAACGGTCCAGAATAGACCCAGACTGATCCAAATAGCTGCACAATCAGACCTAGGTTTTAGGCCAGTTATTTCAGCATGAAACAAAAAAGGACCTCAGAGCAGGTATTCAATTGAGCCTAAATCACTGCAGTTTACAGCCTATGGACAATAATTAAGTTGCAGTGTGTTGTTGTAGCAAGTATAATATAATGTTCTTGTCTAAAAACATCGACCAAGGCCTAATCAATAGAGGAGCTTTGTGGAACGCACAACAGATCTGCCATTTCATCATCTATTAACTTATTTTTGTTGCACTTTGACAGGTAAATATTGAGCCAATAGCCATATTAATTAGCTAATGAATGGCCTAATATCTAGCTAATATTTAGCTTCTTACTTCGGCTACACATCACCAGCCTCTCTCTTCCAGCTGTTCCAGTGTGCAACAGGCTGTAGGCTACGCAAGCCTCTCTCCTATAGGCCATTCCTCAAGCCTCTCTCCTATAGGCCATTCCTCAAGCCTCTCTCCTATAGGCCATTCCTCAAGCCTCTCTCCTATAGGCCATTCCTCAAGCCTCTCTCCTATAGGCCATTCCTCAAGCCTCTCTCCTATAGGCCATTCCTCAAGCCTCTCTCATATTGGCCATTCCTCAAGCCTCTCTCCTATAGGCCATTCCTCAAACCTCTCTCATATTGGCCATTCATCAAGCCTCTCTCCTATAGGCCATTCCTCAAGCCTCTCTCCTATTGGCCATTCCTCAAGCCTCTCTCCTATAGGCCATTCCTCAAGCCTCTCTCCTATAGGCCATTCCCCAAGCCTCTCTCCTATTGGCCATTCCTCTCTCCTCTCTCCTATTGCCCATTCCTCTCTCCTCTCTCCTATTGGCCATTCCTCAAGCCTCTCTCCTATTGGCCATTCCTCAAGCCTCTCTCCTATTGGCCATTCCTCAAGCCTCTCTCCTATTGGCCATTCCTCTCTCCTATTGGCCATTCCTCAAGCCTCTCTCCTATTGGCCATTCCTCAAGCCTCTCTCCTATTGGCTATTCCTCAAGCCTCTCTCCTATAGGCCATTCCTCAAGCCTCTCTCCTATAGGCCATTCCTCAGCTCGTGAAATCCCAGGTAAAAGCTACTGGATATTTATTTAGATATGTTTATATACTAAAGCCTAATATCTTATTAGAGTTACAAAAACAAGCTCTTGCTAATCTCTGAATATAAGAACAGGTGTTCAAGCATAGAACATGTCGCGGAAAGTTCAGGAGAGAAAGTGGGCGGTTATGGTGACATTGTGTACTGATGCATTATAAACAGGTTACAGGACATACAGAGAGATGGAGCACAATGACAAGGAAGAACCAAAGGAATTGACAATCATTAGAAAAAAAGAGAAATGTCGTGCAAACCCCTTGAGCAACGAGGCAATGACATGCTGTAATAAACAGTAAACACTGTTTGTTGTTGAATTGCTACATTTAAATACGAGGTACTATATTATAATTTCATTAGGACTACAAGTACATTGAAGTATCATTTGCTGTTGTCGCTATGACAACGAACACACGCTGAAAGCAGTGAACGGTCTGAAACAGGATGTGTGTTAGAGACCTCATGACTGGTCTGAACCAGGATCTGTGTGTTAGAGACCTCATGACTGGTCTGAACCAGGATCTGTGTGTTAGAGACCTCATGACTGGTCTGAACCAGGATCTGTGTGTTAGAGACCTCATGACTGGTCTGAACCAGGATCTGTGTGTTAGAGACCTCATGACTGGTCTAAACCAGGATCTGTGTGTTAGAGACCTCATGACTGGTCTGAACCAGGATCTGTGTGTTAGAGACCTCATGAATGGTCTGAACCAGGATCTGTGTGTTAGAGACCTCATGAATGGTCTGAACCAGGATCTGTGTGTTAGAGACCTCATGAATGGTCTAAACCAGGATCTGCGTGTTAGAGACCTCATGAATGGTCTGAACCAGGCTCTGTGTGTTAGAGACCTCATGACTGGTCTGAACCAGGATCTGTGTGTTAGAGACCTCATGACTGGTCTGAACCAGGATCTGTGTGTTAGAGACCTCATGACTGGTCTGAACCAGGATCTGTGTGTTAGAGACCTCATGACTGGTCTGAACCAGGATCTGTGTGTTAGAGACCTCATGACTGGTCTGAACCAGGATCTGTGTGTTAGAGACCTCATGAATGGACTGAACCAGGATCTGCGTGTTAGAGACCTCATGACTGGTCTAAACCAGGATCTGCGTGTTAGAGACCTCATGACTGGTCTGAACCAGGATCTGTGTGTTAGAGACCTCATGACTGGTCTGAACCAGGCTCTGTGTGTTAGAGACCTCATGACTGGTCTGAACCAGGATCTGTGTGTTAGAGGCCTCATGACTGGTCTGAACCAGGATCTGTGTGTTAGAGGCCTCATGACTGGTCTGAACCAGGATCTGTGTGTTAGAGGCCTCATGACTGGTCTGAACCAGGATCTGTGTGTTAGAGGCCTCATGACTGGTCTAAACCAGGATCTGTGCTATCTGAGCAGCTAACCGATCGCTGCAGCTGTACATAGTCTATCGGTAAATAGCCCACCCATTTTCACCTACCTCACCCCCATACTGTTTATATTTATTTACTTTTCTGCTTTTTGCACACCAGTATCTCTACCTGTACATGACCATCTGATCATTTATCACTCCAGTGATAATCTGCTAAATTGTAATTATTTGCCTCCCTCCTCATACCTTTTGACCACACAATGTATATAGACTCCCCTTTTTTTCCTACTGTGTTATTGACTTGTTAATTGTTTACTCGATGTGTAACTCTGTGTTGTCTGTTCACACTGCTATGCTTTATCTTGGCCAGGTCGCAGTTGGAAATGAGAACTTGTTCTCAACTAGCCTACCTGGTTAAATAAAGGTGTTCTCAACTAGCCTACCTGGTTAAATAAAGGTGTTCTCAACTAGAGTACCTGGTTAAATAAAGGTGTTCTCAACTAGCCTACCTGGTTAAATAAAGGTGTTCTCAACTAGCCTACCTGGTTAAATAAAGGTGTTCTCAACTAGCCTACCTGGTTAAATAAAGGTGTTCTCAACTAGCCTACCTGGTTAAATAAAGGTGTTCTCAACTAGCCTACCTGGTTAAATAAAGGTGTTCTCAACTAGCCTACCTGGTTAAATAAAGGTGTTCTCAACTAGAGTACCTGGTTAAATAAAGGTGTTCTCAACTAGCCTACCTGGTTAAATAAAGGTGTTCTCAACTAGCCTACCTGGTTAAATAAAGGTGTTCTCAACTAGCCTACCTGGTTAAATAAAGGTTAAAAAAAACAACAACAAAAAAAACAATTATAGATATGTAGCCTATAGTTTATCATTATAGTTATATAGCCTATAGTTTATCATTATAGTTATATAACCTATAGTTTATCATTATAGTTATATAGCCTATAGTTTATCATTATAGTTATATAGCCTATAGTTTATCATTATAGTTATATAGCCTATAGTTTATCATTATAGTTATATAGCCTATAGTTTATCATTATAGTTATATAGCCTATAGTTTATCATTATAGTTATATAACCTATAGTTTATCATTATAGTTATATATCCTATAGTTTATCATTATAGTTATGTAGCCTATAGTTCATCATTATAGTTATATAGCCTCTAGTTTATCATTATAGATATGTAGCCTATAGTTTATCATTGTAGTTATATAGCCTATAGTTTATCATTATAGTTATATAACCTATAGTTTATCATTATAGTTATGTAGCCTATAGTTTATCATTATAGTTATATAGCCTATAGTTTATCATTATAGTTATATAACCTATAGTTTATCATTATAGTTTATCATTATAGTTATATAGCCTATCGTTATATAGCCTATAGTTTATCATTATAGATATGTAGCCTATAGTTTATCATTATAGTTATATAGCCTATAGTTTATCATTATAGTTATATAACCTATAGTTTATCATTATAGTTATATAACCTATAGTTTATCATTATATAGCCTATAGTTTATCATTATAGTTATATAGCCTATAGTTTATCATTATATAGCCTATAGTTTATCATTATAGTTATATAACCTCTAGTTTATCATTATAGATATGTAGCCTATAGTTTATCATTATAGTTATATAGCCTATAGTTTATCATTATATAGCCTATAGTTTATCATTATAGTTATATAACCTCTAGTTTATCATTATAGTTATATAGCCTATAGTTTATCATTATATAGCCTATAGTTTATCATTATAGATATGTAGCCTATAGTTTATCATTATAGTTATATAACCTATAGTTTATCATTATAGTTATATAGCCTATAGTTTATCATTATAGTTATATAACCTATAGTTTATCATTATAGTTATATAGCCTATAGTTTATCATTATAGATATGTAGCCTATAGTTTATCATTATAGTTTATCATTATAGTTATATAGCCTATAGTTATATAACCTCTAGTTTATCATTATAGATATGTAGCCTATAGTTTATCATTATAGTTATATAGCCTATAGTTTATCATTATAGTTATATAACCTATAGTTTATCATTATAGTTATATAACCTATAGTTTATCATTATAGTTATATAAACTATAGTTTATCATTATAGTTATATAACCTATAGTTTATCATTATAGTTATATAACCTATAGTTTATCATTATAGTTATATAGCCTATAGTTTATCATTATAGTTATATAGCCTATCGTTTATCATTATAGTTATATAACCTATAGTTTATCATTATAGTTATATAGCCTATAGTTTATCATTATAGATATGTAGCCTATAGTTTATCATTATAGTTATATAACCTCTAGTTTATCATTATAGTTATATAGCCTATAGTTTATCATTATAGTTATATAGCCTATAGTTATATAACCTATCGTTTATCATTATAGTTATATAACCTATCGTTTATCATTATAGTTATATAACCTATCGTTTATCATTATAGTTATATAACCTATCGTTTATCATTATAGTTATATAACCTATCGTTTATCATTATAGTTATATAACCTATAGTTTATCATTATAGTTATATAACCTATCGTTTCATTATATAGTTGTTGGCTTGGTGGATGGCCTGGGCCTTAACTCTGACACCACTAATGTTATAATCACAACAGAACTAGCCTTGTAGTAAGTCTAGCGAACATTATCGAACTTTAATTAAATAAATATTAAATTACCCTTATACTTCTTTACTTGGCTTTTATACTATATAAAATGGACTTCAAATAATTGACTCTTGGCAAGTTTGAGCTGCAGTAGGGAAGTAAGGCTGAAGTGGAAACCATCACTTCCGTTGTCTGGCTGTGCCCATAGCAACGCTTTGAAAATGAGGGAGAGGTCTCAATTCAGCCAACAGACAGGCGGGACAACAGACAGACAGGCCAATAGAGGCCAACAGACAGGCGGGATAACAGAGAAAACAGGCCACTAGAGGCCAACAGACAGGCGGGACAACAGAAAACAGGCCACAAATAGGGAGGCCAACAGACAGGCGGGAATAACAGACAGACAGGCCACAGAGGCCAAACAGACAGGCGGGACAACAGAAAACAGGCCACTAGAGGCCAACAGACAGGCGGGACAACAGAAAACAGGCCAATAGAGGCCAACAGACAGGCGGGACAACAGACAGACAGGCCAATAGAGGCCAACAGACAGGCGGGACAACAGAAAACAGGCCACTAGAGGCCAACAGACAGGCGGGACAACAGACGGACAGGCCAATAGAGGCCAACAGACAGGCGGGACAACAGAGAGACAGGCCACACAGAGGCCAACAGACAGGCGGGACAACAGAAAAAACAGGCCACTAGAGGCCAACAGACAGGTATGGACAACAGACGGACAGGGCCAATAGAGGCCAACAGACAGGCGGGACAACAGGAGAGACAGGCCAATAGAGGCCAACAGACAGATGGGGACAAAAGAAAAACAGGCCAATAGAGGCCAACAGACAGACAGACCTACAGACAGGCCAACACACAGATAGGCCGGTGACAGACAGGCCGGCAGAGACAGACAGGCCAAGAGACAGACAGACATGCGGGTTGACAGACAGACGGCCAACAGACCGGCAGACAGAGACAGGACAACAGACAGACAGACATGCGGCTGACAGACAGACAGGCCAACAGACCGGCAGGCAGAGACAGGGCAACAGACAGACAGACATGCGGGCTGACAGACAGACAGGCCAACAGACCGGCAGACAGAGACAGGGGCAACAGACAGACAGACATGCGGGCTGACAGACAGACTGTTTTACTAACAGCTCCATGGGCTTATTATCAAGACCTTGAAAATCCCGGTGTAAAAAAAAAAGCTTGGGCATATCTGAGGATTTGAAACTCAAAGAAGCTTTATTGTACCATTTAATAAGAGCTAAGGGAGATGAGAGGGAGAGGGTAGATTGTTCAAGTTTACAAAACCTTTATTCTTAAACCTTGGCTGATGACAGTTCCACAGGAGTGAGGTGAGAGGGCGGGAGAGAGAGAGAGGGGAGAGAGAGAGAGGGATAGATTGAGAGGGAGAGAGAGAGAGGGGATAGATTGAGAGGGAGAGAGAGAGAGGGGATAGATTGAGAGGGAGAGAGAGAGAGAAGATAGATTGAGAGGGAGAGAGAGAGAGAGAATAGATTGAGAGGGAGAAAGAGAGAGAATAGATTGAGAGGGAGAGAGAGAGCGAGAGAGAGGATAGATTGAGAGTGTGAAAGAGAGAGAGAGAGAGAGAGAAAGGATACATTGAGAGAGAGAGAGATAGAGAGGGAGAGAGATCAGAGGTAGAATCCCTTGCTGCTTTAACAGAGGAAGGTATTGATAAATGATTGATCGCCCTCCAGGTTCCCCTCGAGAGTTCATCAATGAGCTTGATGCCTTGATAAGCCCTTTCCTGAGGACGGCTCACCTCTCAGTCCTGCCACTTTAACCTCCCCCACGCCTACCTTTGACTCATTCCTCTCTGCCTCCTTTCCACCTTCTCCTCTTGACCTCACCCTCTCACCTTCCCCTACCACAGCAGGTAATACGCCGACCTCATCTTTACTAGATGCTGTTCTTCCACTAACCTCACTGCACTCCCCTCCAAGTCTCCACCACTACCTTGTATCCTTTTCCTCTCGCTTCTCCTCATCCAACACTTCCCACACTGCCCCTACTTCGATGGTATCGCGCCCGTCCCAACCTTCGCTCTCTCTCCCCCGCTACTCTTCCTCTTCCATCCTTTCATCTTCCCTCTGCTCATACCTTCTCCAACCTTTCTCCTGACTCTGCCTCCTCAACCCTCCTCTCTTCCCTTCTGCATCCTTGACTCTCTATGTCCCCCTATCTCTCCAGGCTGCCCGGGTCCTCCCTCCCGCTCCGTGGCTCGATGACTCATTGCGAGCTCACAGAACAGAGCTCCGGGCAGCCGAGCGGAAATGGAGGAAAAAACTCCCGCCTCCCCTGCGGACCTGGCATCCTTTCACTCCCTCCCTCTACATTTTCCCTCTGTCTCTGCTGCTAAAAGCCACTTTCACCACTCTAAATTCCAAGCATCTGCCTCTAACCCTAGGGAAGCTCTTTTGCCACTCCTTTCCTCCCTCCTGAATCCCCCCTCCCTCCCCCTCCCCCCTCCTCCCTCTCTGCAGATGACTTCGTCAACCATTTTGAAAAGAAGGTCGACGACATCCGGATCCCCGTTTGCTAAGTCGGAACGACACCGCTGGTTCTGCTCACACTGCCCTACCCTGTGCTCTGACCTCTTCTCCCCTCTCTCTCCAGATGAAATCTCGCTCTTGTGACGGCCGGCCGCCCAACAACCTGCCCGTCCGACCCTATCCCCCTCCCTCTCCTCCAGACCATTTCCGGGACCTTCTCCTTTACCTCACCATCAACTCATCCCCTGACCGCTGGCTACGTCCCTTCCGTCTTCAAGGAGAGCGAGAGTTGCACCCCCTTCTGAAGAAACTCTACACTCGATCCCCCTCCGATGTCAACAACTACAGACCAGTATCCCTTCTTTCTTTCTCTCCAAAACTCCCCTTGAACGTGCCGCCCTTGGCCAGCTCTCCCTCTATCTCTCTCAGAATGACCTTCTGATCCAAATCAGTCAGGTTTCAAGACTAGTCATTCAACTGAGACTGCTCTTCTCTGCATCACGGAGGCGCCTCCGCACTGCTAAAGCTAACTCTCTCCCCTCTGCTCATCCCTTCTAGACCTATCGGCTGCCTTCGATACTGTGAACCATCAGATCCTCCTCTCCCACCCTCTCCGAGTTGGGCATCTCCGGCGCGGCCCACCACGCTTGGATTGCGTCCTACCTGACAGGTCGCCCTACCAGGTGGCGTGGCGAGAATTGTCTCCGCCACGCGCCACCACTGGTGTCCCCAGGGCTCTGTTCTAGGCCCTCTCCTATTCTCGCTTATACACCAGTCACTTTGGCTCTGTCATAACCCTCACATGGTCTCTCCTATCATTGCTAGCAGACGACACACAATTAATCTTCCCTTTCCCCTTCGATGACCAGGTGGCGACTGCATCTCTGCATGTCTGGCAGACATATCAGTGTGGATGACTTGATCACCACCTCAAGCTGAACCCCGGCAAGACGGAGCTGCTCTTCCTCCCGGGAAGACTGGGCCTGCTCCATGATCCCGCATCACGGCTGACAACTCCATTGTGTCCTCCTCCCAGAGCGCTAAGAACTGGCGTGATCCTGGACAACACCCTGTCGTTCTCAACCAACATCATGGCGGTGTGGCCCGTTCCTGAGGGTTCATGCTCTACAACATCCGCAGAGTACGACCCTGCCTCACACAGGAAGCGGCGCAGGTCCTAATCCAGGCACTTGTCATCTCCCACGTCTGGATTACTGCAACCGCTGTTGGCTGGGCTCCCTGCCTGTGCCATTAAACCCCTACAACTCATCCAGAACGCCGCAGCCCGTCTGGTGTTCAACCTTCCCAAGTTCTCTCACGGCACCCCGCCTCCGCTCTCTCCACTGGCTTCCAGTTGAAGCCGCATCCGCTACAAGACCATGGTGCTTGCCTACGGAGCTGTGAGGGGAACGGGCACCGCAGTACCTCCAGGCTCTGATCAGGCCCTACACCTAAGCAAGGGCACTGCGTTCATCCACTTCTGGCCTGCTTCTCGCTCCCTACCATTGAGGAAGCACAGTTCCCGCTCAGCCCAGTCAAAACTGTTCGCTGCCTGGCCCTCCAATGGTGGAACAAACTCCCCCTCACGAGCCGCCAGGACAGCTGAGTCAATCACCACCTTCCGGAGGACACCTGAAACCCCCACTTTCAAGGAATACCTAGGATAGGATAAGTAATCCTTCTCACCACCCCCCTTAATGACTTAGATGTACTATTGTAAAGTGGCTGTTCCACTGGATGTCAGAAGGTGAATTCACTAATTTGTAAGTCGCTCTGGATAAGAGCGCCCTGCTAAATGACTTAAATGTGTAATGTAAATGTAAATGAAATGAGCTCTTTTAGCCAAAGAGAGGCAACCACTTGTATATCTTCATCTCCTACTGCTGGGAAATTATTGTCAGGCTTGTCTGCTCTCTTTTCTCCTTCCTCCTCACTCTCTCCCTACCTCTGTCCCCTCAGTCTCGCTCTCTCTCACTCTCTCCCTTAACTCTGTCCCCTCAGTCTCTCTCTCTTTACCTCTCCCCTTCCTTCCCTCTCTCTACCTCTTACCTCTCCCCCTCTCTTCTCTCTCCCCGCCTCTCAAGCCTCCTCCCATCCCAGTGGCTGTGCCTGTTGGCTCTTATGTAATGCCAGGTCCTGTTGTAACTGCCAAGAAGACGGCGAAGGAGTGTTTCTCTGCACTAATTAATCCAACAAACCAGAGCCAACCTGCTGAGGATACTGAGGTCCAACACTGTGTGTGTGTGTGTGTGGGTGTGTGTGCGTGCGTGCGTGCGTGCGTGCATGCGTGCGTGTGTGTGCGTGTTCCAACACTGTAAACCAAACCTCCTTGTTCCTCGTTCAGCCAAAAACCCTGCGCAACCATTAAGCTAATATTATGAATAGGATCAGAGAGTGGGTGCAGGCTGAGGGCAGTGGTAGCAGGCTAGGAGGGTAAAGCCTGTTAATTCACCTGTACTGGCTCAGGATCCCAGATCACAGGTCTCTGAATGGTTCAGCGAGATGAGCATTTCATGGTGTAACCTGGAAGGAATAGAAGGTTGAGTCCCAAATTATAAACCCTATTCCCTTCTGCTGCCCAGGGCTGTTGACCAGGGCTGTTGACCAGGGCTATTAACCATGGCCCATAGTTGAATAGGGGCCATTTAATACACAACACCATGTCTGCACTGTGGAGAGATGGGTGTGCCAGTTGTCTGGACATGCTGGAGATCGAGTCCACATGTTTAGTGTGACTCATAAACATCTAGACAGGACAGGTAACTGTGTTTAGTGTGATTCTATAAACATCTAGACAGGACAGGTACTGTGTTTAGTGTGAATTTCAACATGTAGACAGACAGATAATAATAACTATGTGAGACAGAAGGGAACCGTGTGGCATTATGTAGAAAACCATCTCTCATTTCTCACTGCTCTAAATGTTCCTGTACCATCATGTGCAAATAACATGTGTTTGAGTCTGGGATTTCCTCCTTTCTCTCTCTCTCTCTCTGATCCCTGTTCTACATAGATCTCTGGTCCAAAATAGTGCCCTATGGGACCTAGTCAAAAGTAGTGCACTTAATAGGAATAGGCAATTTGGGACGTAATCCTATGTGTTGTGATGAGGAGGTGAACTCACTAAGCTGCTCTCTAAACGATGGTGGAATCCCTGCAGACGCTAAATGTTGCCCTAAGACACACACACGCTAATGTTGCCCTGGGTAGATCCCTCCTGTCACCCCGTCTGGTCTAATCGGTCCACTTGTCAAGGGGAGTAATATCTTTCTGCCGTTCAGTCATCACACGCCTTTCTTCTTCCATTAGTTTGGATGAGCCCGCTTAGGGAACGATCAATAGTAGCACGCCCTGGGGCATCCTTCATATCAGGATTCATAGGGACAATACAGGGCCAGGAGAGAGAGAGAGAAAGACAGACAGAGAGAGAAAGAAAGACAGAGAAAGACAGAGAGAGAAAGAAAGACAGAAAGAAAGACAGAAAGACAGACAGAGAAAGAGAAAGAGACAGAGAGAGAAAGAAAGACAGAGAGAGAAAGACAGAAAGAAAGACAGAGAAAGAAAGAAAGAGAGAAAGACAGAGAAAGAGAAAGACAGACAGACAAAGACAGACAGAGAGAGAAAGAAAGACAGAAAGAAAGACAGAGAAAGACAGAAAGAGAGAAAGACAGAGAGAGAAAGAAAGACAGAAAGAAAGACAGAGAAAGAAAGAAAGACAGAAAGAAAGACAGAAAGAAAGACAGAGAAAGAGAAAGAGACAGAGAGAGAAAGAAAGACAGAGAGAGAAAGACAGACAGAGAGAGAAAGACAGACAGAGAGAGAAAGACAGACAGAGAGAGAAAGACAGACAGACAGAGAAAGAAAGACAGAGAGAGAAAGAAAGAAAGAGAGAGAGAAAGACAGAAAGAAAGACAGAGAAAGACAGAAAGACAGAGAGAAAGACAGAAAGACAGAGAGAGAAAGACAGAAAGACAGAGAGAGAAAGACAGAAAGACAGAGAGAGAAAGACAGAAAGACAGAGAGAGAAAGACAGAAAGACAGAGAGACAGAGAGAGAAAGACAGAAAGACAGAGAGACAGAGAGAGACAGAGAAAGACAGAGAGAGAAAGACAGAGAGAAAGACAGAAAGACAGAGAGACAGAGAGAGAAAGACAGAAAGACAGAGAGAGACAGAGAGAGACAGAGAGAAAGACAGAGAGAGAAAGACAGAGAAAGGGAAATATATCTTACAGGTTGATCTCGTCGCGTTCATTGCATCCAAACAGTGTTGGTAACCTGCATAAACCCGTGGCTCTGCAACACAAACATGGCTTTGCAACACAAACACGCCGATTGCAGGGAGGAAGAAAACAAATGCCCAGGTGAAGAAGCGATGTAGTCTATCTGTGACGGAGGTTCCACTTTTCATTTGGAAGGAGAAAGAGAGAGAAAAGCTTTAATCTTCAAGGAGGTGAATTATATTTTTTTTAAATCACAAGCTTCAATGTGATGCTTAAAAGAGACGATGTGTTTCATCTTACACCTGCCCCAGGCACGTCTCTTATGAGCCCTATACGTTATGACTTGCACATTTTCCCCCTCTGCTATTTAAAAAATAAAATATAATTTTACAGCGGTTACCTTCCCTTCTACCCCCATGCCCTCCCACTTGTTACTCCTCCAGGTACCCACCACGAGGCGTTGATTTGAAATGATCTCCCCAAACAAAAGGTGACTGTTTAAAACATTTTTGGCCTACGTTCAGATGCTTTACGAGCAACGCTCAGTTACTATATTTAACTCTATTTAATATGTGTGTGTGTGTGTGTGTGTGTGTATGTGTAATGTGTGTGTGTGTGTAATGTGTGTGTGTGTGTAATGTGTGTGTAATGTGTGTGTGTAATGTGTGTGTGTGTGTGTGTGTGTGTGTGTGTGTGTAATGTGTGTGTGTGTAATGTGTGTGTGTGTAACGTGTGTGTGTGTGTGTGTGTGTGTGTGTGTGTGTGTGTGTGTAATGTGTGTGTGTGTGTGTGTGTAATGTGTGTGTGTATAAGTGTGTAATGTGTGTGTATGCAAGTGTGTGTGTGTGTGTGTAATGTGTGTGTATGCGTGTGCCTCTTGAGGGCTATTTACCAGCTGTGTAATGTTTACAGGGTTCAGTCTGCAGAGAGGAAGGATGATGGATGGAACAGTCTGCACTATAAAGGACTGTCACATCAACCTTGTATGACAGGCTTAACGCTCTCATAGAAGGACTGTCACATCAACCTTGTATGGCAGGCTTAACGCTTAGAAGGACTGTCAGAGAAGGACTGTCACATCAACCTTGTATGGCAGGCTTAACGTTTCCTATAGAAGGACTGTCACATCAACCTTGTATGACAGGCTTAACGTTTCCTATAGAAGGACTGTCACATCAACCTTGTATGGCAGGCTTAACGTTTCCTATAGAAGGACTGTCACATCAACCTTGTATGGCAGGCTTAACGTTCTCTGTCATAACCTTGAAGGACTGTCACATCAACCTTGTATGACAGGCTTAACGTTTCCCTAGAGAAGGACTGTCACATCAGCCTTGTATGGCAGGCTTAACGCTTTCCCTATAGAAGGACTGTCACATCAGCCTTGTATGGCAGGCTTAACGTTTCCCTATAGAAGGACTGTCACATCAACCTTGTATGGCAGGCTTAACGCTTCCCTATAGAAGGACTGTCACATCAGCCTTGTATGGCAGGCTTAACGCTTCTATAGAAGGACTGTCACATCAACCTTGTATGGCAGGCTTAACGCTTCCCTATAGAAGGACTGTCACATCAGCCTTGTATGGCAGGCTTAACGTTTCCCTATAGAAGGACTGTCACATCAACCTTGTATGACAGGCTTAACGCAGGCTTAACGCTTATAGAAGGACTGTCACATCAACCTTGTATGGCAGGCTTAACAGAAGGACTTCAATCAACCTTGTATGGCAGGCTTAACGCTTCCCTATAGAAGGACTGTCACATCAACCCTGTATGGGCTTAACGCTTCCATGGAAGGACTTCACATCAACCTTGTATGACAGGCTTAACGTTTCCTATAGAAGGACTGTCACATCAGCCTTGACAGGCTTAACGCGTTTCCCTATGAAGGACTGTCACATCAGCCTTGTATGACAGGCTTAACGTTTCCTGTCTATAGAAGGACTGTCACATCAACCTTGTATGACAGGCTTAACGTTTCCCTATAGAAGGACTGTCACATCAACCTTGTATGGCAGGCTTAACGTTTCCTATAGAAGGACTGTCACACAACCTTGTATGGCAGTGCCTAACACTGTCACATCAACCTTGTATGACAGGCTTAACGTTTCCCTAGAGAAGGACTGTCACATCAGCCTTGTATGACAGGCTTAACGTTTCCCTATAGAAGGACTGTCACATCAACCTGTATGACAGGCTTAACGTTTCCCTATAGAAGGACTGTCACATCAACCTTGTATGGCAGGCTTAACGTTTCCCTATAGAAGGACTGTCACATCAACCTTGTATGACAGGCTTAACGTTTCCCTATAGAAGGACTGTCACATCAACCTTGTATGACAGGCTTAACGCGTTCCCTATAGAAGGACTGTCACATCAGCCTTGTATGGCAGGCTTAACGTTTCCCTATAGAAGGACTGTCACATCAACCTTGTATGACAGGCTTAACGCTTTCCTTAGAAGGACTGTCACATCCCTATAGAAGGACTGTCACATCAGCCTTGTATGGCAGGCTTAACGCTTCCCTAGAAGGACTGTCACATCAGCCTTGTATGACAGGCTTAAACGCTTCCCTATAGAAGGACTGTCACATCAGCCTTGTATGACAGGCTTAACGTTTCCCTATAGAAGGACTGTCACATCAGCCTTGTATGGCACAGGCTTAACGTATGGCAGGCTTTCCCTATAGAAGGACTGTCACATCAGCCTTGTATGGCAGGCTTAACGCTTCCCTATAGAAGGACTGTCACATCAGCCTTGTATGACAGGCTTAACGTTTCCCTATAGAAGGACTGTCACATCAACCTTGTATGACAGGCTTAACGTTTCCCTATATAGAAGGACTGTCACATCAACCCTGTATGGCAGGCTTAACGTTTCCCTAGAAGGACTGTCACATCAACCTTGTATGACAGGCTTAACGTTTCCTATAGAAGGACTGTCACATCAGCCTTGTATGGCAGGCTTATCAGCCTTGTATGGCAGGCTTAACGTTTCAGAGAAGGACTGTCACATCAGCAGGCTTGTATAGGCAGGTATGGCTTAACGCTTCCCTAGAGAAGGACAGGCTTGGAAGTCATATCAACCTTGTATGGCAGGCTTTTAAGAAGGACTGTCACATCAGCCTTGTATGACAGGCCCCCTATAGAAGGACTGTCACATCAACCTTGTATGACAGGCTTGTATGACAGTATGCTTAACGCTTCCCTATAGAAGGACTGTCACATCAACCTTGTATGACAGGCTTAACGTTTCCTAGAGAAGGACTGTCATCAACCCTCAACCTTGAAGGACTATGCATGACAGGCTTAACGTTTCCCTATAGAAGGACTGTCACATCAACCTTGTATGGCAGGCTTAACGCTTTCCTATAGAAGGACTGTCACATCAGCCTTGTATGACAGGCTTGTTCAGAAGGACCTTGTATGGCAGGCTTAATGTTTCCCTTGTATGACAGGCTTAACGCTTCCCTATAGAAGGACTGTCACATCAACCTTGTATGACAGGCTTAACGTTTCCATAGAAGTAGTGAACAATAGATGTCATACATACATATACTTAATCTAATGCTGATTGAAGCACGGACCTTAACACCATCAGAATAGCTCAGACAGAAGGAAGTCAAACGAGGCTTTAAAAGAGCCTGCTCTGTTCTGCCCTGCTACAGCTAACTGCACTCTTCTGTCTGCTCTGCCCTGCTACAGCTAACTGCCCTCTTCTGCCTGCTCTGCCCTGCTACAGCTAACTGCCCTCTTCTGCCTGCTCTGCCCTGCTACAGCTAACTGCCCTCTTCTGCCTGCTCTGCCCTGCTACAGCTAACTGCCCTCTTCTGTCTGCTCTGCCCTGCTACAGCTAACTGCAGTCTTTTACCTGCTCTGCCCAGCTACAGCTAAATGCCCTCTTCTGCCTGCTCTGCCCTGCTACAGCTAACTGCCCTCTTCTGCCTGCTCTGCCCAGCTACAGCCTCTGCCCTCTTCTGCCTGCTCTGCCCTTGCTACAGCTAACTGCCCTCTTCGTGAGACAAAGTGCTGGAAAATGTTTTGACAGAATTCTCAACACCTCAGACAGGACTGTTCCTGGTGTTACTGACAATGAGAGACAGACAGACAGACAGACAGACAGACAGAGACAGACAGACAGACAGACAGACAGACAGACAGACAGACAGACAGACAGACAGACAGAGAGAGACAGAGAGAGACAGAGAGACAGAGAGACAGAGAGACAGAGAGACAGAGAGACACAGCCAGCCAGCCAGCCAGCCAGCCAGCCAGACAGAGAGGAAGAAAGAGAGAGAGAAAGAGAGAAAGAACGAGAGAGAAAAAGAGGAAGAAAGAGAGATAAAAAGAGGAATAAACGGATGAAGGAGAGAGAGAAAGAGAGGAAGAGAGAGAGAGAGCGGCCAACCAGCTCTCTCATCTTTCCTCCTCTGAGGTGTGTGAAACATCAAGATATGCCTGTCTGTCTGATGCCAGCGATGCAGGGCCAGGCAGGCTGGTCCGTACTGAGAGCTGGTCCTCCTCGGGCCAGGACGGTGTGCTAGCTTGGCAGACAGATATACTGCTGCTCTCCATGCGATGCAGTGAGCCTGCTATTCCTGGGGAGCTGTGAAATCTCTATGTGTCCTGCTGTCATAGAAGACAATATAGAGAGAACCAGCACCACCAGGAATGTAGGTTTTAAAATCTATTTCTAATAAGTAGCTGGGTCAGGATCAGGGCAACTAGACTAAACATGGGGCTGACATGTGGGTTGTGTTTCTGAAATCAGCTGATAATAATAATTATATATATTTTGTTTTTAAATGTGATGTTCTGTTTCTTTTACAAGGGATAAAAACTCAGATTTTCTAATAATATCGTAAGACAACGCAAACAACTCCATGCAACAACGCAAACAACTCCATGCAACAACGCAAACAACTCCATAAGACAACAACGCAAACAACTCCATAAGACAACAACGCAAACAACTCCATAAGACAACGCAAACAACTCCATAAGACAACGCAAACAACAACACAAAAAACTCCATAAGACAACGCAAACAACAACACAAACAACTCCATAAGACAACACAAACAACA
>NW_027011178.1:0-25707 GCF_036934945.1 Oncorhynchus masou masou | reverse complement strand
ACGAGTTCAAATGTGAGGGCCTGGTGAGGTGGGGACTCACCCTGTCTGTGAGGGCCTGGGGAGGTGGGGACTCACCCTGTCTGTGAGGGCCTGGGGAGGTGGGGACTCACCCTGTCTGTGAGGGCCTGGGGAGGTGGGGACTCACCCTGTCTGTGAGGGCCTGGGGAGGTGGGGACTCACCCTGTCTGTGAGGGCCTGGGGAGGGGCCTGGGGGAGGTGGGACTCACCCTGTCTGTGAGGGCCTGGGGAGGTGGGGACTCACACCTGTCTGTGAGGGCCTGGGGAGGTGGGGACTCACCCTGTCTGTGAGGGCCTGGGAGGTGGGGACTCACCCTATCTGTGAGGGCCTGGGGAGGTGGGGACTCACCCTGTCTGTGAGGGCCTGGGGAGGTGGGGACTCACCCTGTCTGTGAGGGCCTGGGGAGGTGGGGACCACCCTGTCTGTGAGGGCCTGGGGAGGTGGGGACTCACCCTGTCTGTGAGGGCCTGGGGAGGTGGGGACTCACCCTGTCTGTGAGGGCCTGGGGAGGTGGGGACTCACCCTGTCTGTGAGGACCTGGGGAGGTGGGGACTCACCCTGTCTGTGAGGGCCTGGGGAGGTGGGGACTCACCCTGTCTGTGAGGGCCTGGGGAGGTGGGGACTCACCCTATCTGTGAGGGCCTGGGGAGGTGGGGACTCACCCTGTCTGTGAGGGCCTGGGCACGTGACTCCAGCTCCTCTCTCTCAGCGTGACTCTCAGCCAGCTCATTCTGCAGGCGTGACACCTCCGCCCTCAGCTCCGCCCTCTCCTCCTTCCAGCCATCCAACAGCGCCGTCTCCATCCTGGTCCTAGACAGTCAACCCGCCCCAGAGACTCAGGAAGCTGGGGAGGAATTACAAGTCAAACAACTCTCACATCACTGAGGATGTATCATGGTCCAAACACACCAACACAGTCATGAAGAAGGCCGGTACCGATGCACCAAGTCTGGAACCAACAGGACCTGAACAGCTTCGACCCCCATGAGACTGATAGTTAGTTGAATAGTAACCAAACAGCTTCTACTCCCAAGAGACTGATTGACTCAGTACTGGTACCCTGTGTATATAGCCATGTTATCGTTACTCATTGACTCGGTACTGGTACCCTGTGTATATAGCCATGTTATCGTTACTCATTGACTCGGTACTGGTACCCTGTGTATATAGCCATGTTATCGTTACTCATTGACTCGGTACTGGTACCCTGTGTATATAGCCATGTTATCGTTACTCATTGACTCAGTACTGGTACCCTGTGTATATAGCCATGTTATTGTTACTCATTGACTCAGTACTGGTACCCTGTGTATATAGCCATGTTATCGTTACTCATTGACTCAGTACTGGTACCCTGTGTATATAGCCATGTTATCGTTACTCATTGACTCGGTACTGGTACCCTGAGTATATAGCCATGTTATCGTTACTCATTGACTCAGTACTGGTACCCTGTGTATATAGCCATGTTATCGTTACTCATTGTTGAAGTCAGCATTTCCCTGTTAGTCTCCACCTGTTGTTGTTAGTCTCCACCTGTTGTTGTTAGTCTCCACCTGTTGTTGTTAGTCTACACCTGTTGTTACCAAGCAATTCACTGTTAGTCTCCACCTGTTGTTTACCAAGCATTTCACTGTTAGTCTACACCTGTTGTTGTTAGTCTCCACCTGTTGTTGTTAGTCTACACCTGTTGTTGTTAGTCTACACCTGTTGTTGTTAGTCTACACCTGTTGTTGTTAGTCTCCACCTGTTGTTACCAAGCATTTCACTGTTAGTCTCCACCTGTTGTTTACCAAGCATTTCACTGTTAGTCTACACCTGTTGTTGTTAGTCTCCACCTGTTGTTGTTAGTCTCCACCTGTTGTTTACCAAGCATTCCACTGTTAGTCTACACCTGTTGTTTACCAAGCATTCCACTGTTAGTCTACACCTGTTGTTACCAAGCATTCCACTGTTAGTCTACACCTGTTGTTACCAAGCATTCCACTGTTAGTCTACACCTGTTGTTACCAAGCATTCCACTGTTAGTCTACACCTGTTGTTACCAAGCATTCCACTGTTAGTCTACACCTGTTGTTACCAAGCATTCCACTGTTAGTCGACACCTGTTGTTTACCAAGCATTCCACTGTTAGTCTACACCTGTTGTTACCAAGCATTCCACTGTTAGTCTACACCTGTTGTTACCAAGCATTACACTGTTAGTCTACACCTGTTGTTACCAAGCATTCCACTGTTAGTCCACACCTGTTGCTTACCAAGCATTCCACTGTTAGTCTACACCTGTTGCTTACCAAGCACATGACAAATAACATTTTATTTCATTTAGGGCTGGGCGGTATACCGTATTTTATGATATACTGGTATTGATGCACGGACCGGTTTTTATTTCACCATCTATAACGGTATTTGAATGTTTGGTTAAAGGTGATACCCCGTGTGTAATGTCCATTTTAGTTTTAATTTACTCCGCTACTTGAGTCATCTCTCCCTCCCCATACCTCTTTCCACACCCCCGCCCGTCACTCAAGGAGTCATCTCCCTCCCTCCCTCTCTCGCTCTCTCTCTGTCTCTCTCTGCCTCTCTCTCTCTGCCTCTCTCTCTCTCTGCCTCTCTCTCTCTCTGCCTCTCTCTCTCTGCCTCTCTCTCTCTGCCTCTCTCTCTCTGCCTCTCTCTCTCTGCCTCTTTCCTCACCCCCGCCCGTCACTCAAGGAGCACACTTCAGTCTGCATGGTCAACACAACACAGAGAGAGACTTGTATTCAGTCTGCATGGTCAACACAACACAGAGAGACTTGTATTCAGTCTGCATGGTCAACACAACACAGAGAGACTTGTATTCAGTCTTCATGGTCAACACAACACAGAGAGACTTGTATTCAGTCTGCATGGTCAACACAACACAGAGAGAGACTTGTATTCAGTCTGCATGGTCAACACAACACAGAGAGACTTGTATTCAGTCTGCATGGTCAACACAACACAGAGAGAGATTTGTATTCAGTCTGCATGGTCAACACAACACAGAGAGACTTGTATTCAGTCTGCATGGTCAACACAACACAGAGAGACTTGTATTCAGTCTGCATGGTCAACACAACACAGAGAGACTTGTATTCAGTCTTCATGGTCAACACAACACAGAGAGACTTGTATTCAGTCTGCATGGTCAACACAACACAGAGAGACTTGTATTCAGTCTGCATGGTCAACACAACACAGAGAGACTTGTATTCAGTCTGCATGGTCAACACAACACAGAGAGACTTGTATTCAGTCTGCATGGTCAATGCAGCACATGCAACAACGATGCTGTTTTCACTTTGCTTCTTAATATAAATCCACCAGTGTTCTATAGTGACACTATAGAAACAGCTAGTTTGTCTTTTCTTAGCAAGTTGGACCTAAATCATGTTAGCCACTAACGCTAACCAATTAATACATTTTTATTTATTTATTTTACCTTTATTTAATTAGGCAAGTCAGTTAAGAACAAATTCTTATTTACAATGACGGCCTAGGAACAGTGGGTTAACTGCCTTGTTCAGGGGCAGAACGACAGATTTGTACCTTGTCAGCTTGAGGATTCAATCTGCAACCTTTCGGTTACTTGTCCAACACTAACCACTAGGCTACCCTGAGTAAGATATAATTAGCTATACAGTGCCTTTGGAAAGTATTCAGACCCCTTGTCTTTTGTCTTTTGACACATTTTGTTACGTTATAGACTTATCCTTATCATTATTATTTTCCACGGTTCCAACAGTTCACCCAAGTGTTTTGCTCTAAATTACAAGTCAAATTGCAATTCCAACATGTGTTTAAAAATTGTTTGCCCATATCGTCTACGTGGCAGTGTGGAAATGATCTCACATGAGTGGAGGAAATGCAGAAATAGATTTAAATGCTGAAAATAATTTTGGGTTGAAGTTTAATTGAACAGTATATAACACTCATAATGTACAGTCAGTATGTGTTGCCACCCTAGGGTCACGCACTACTCATAAAGAACATGTTTAACTTTTATTACTCTAAAACATAAAATACCGTATAACCGTCTAATAAAAAAACACACAATATGATATTTTGTCCATATCGTCCAGACCGAATTTGATTTGTAGTGCGTCAGGTCAGAACATGTTGACAGTGAGTAAAACTCCAATACATTGTGAGCCTCCTTTATTCAGCAGGTCATAATGTTATAGATAAGTTCATGTTAGAGTTCAGCAGAAAATGAATTCGTAAGCAGAACCACATCGATAAAAGGCGAAACATTGAAGCAGGCAGAACCCCATAGACCCAGAGTTGGTTAGTAGCGAAGATACAGTAGATGGCTAGCTTTAAAAACTCAACCATGACCCATGTTTTTATGACCTTTATTTAACTATGCAAGTCAGTTATTTAAGAACAAATTATTATTTACAATGACGGCCTGCCCCATCCAAACCCGGCGGCGCTATGGGACTCCCAATCACGGCCGGATGTGATGCAGCCAGGATTCGAACCAGGGACTGCAGTGACGCCTCTTGCACTGAGATCGCTTCGCCAAGATCAGTAGCTTGTAGCATAGCAAGGTAGTTCTGACATTGGAGAGATGAGCCCCTATATTCAGCTTGCAAACGTTAACGTTAGTTGGCTATCTAGCTAGAGCTAGTTTACAGTCAGATGAATCATACTCTAAACTAGTTAGCTAACAATCAAGATAGCAAGTAGACAGCTCTCCTACCTTTAAAAGCAGATCCTTCGAAACATACTGTGAATGTAAACAAACGCTTTCTGTAACAAATGAAACATATGCATGCTATTTATTAAACTCCTTTTGGTGATCCTAAACACTTCCTCACAACAGGATTCAAAACAGTAAACTTTACCTCTTAACATAAAAACAGAGGAACCATGCAGACGCTGCTATGTAAAAAGAGAATACATACGCAGACAGCGCCACCGTGTGGCCGGAGGAGTAATCTCTAGTTTAGTGGATGGTGTGGGTGTCCAGCAGGTGCCACAGTTCTACCAGAGTTGACCGTTTTTGGTTCTACCACAGGAGCCAGATAATTCTCAGAATGCAGAATATTCCCGGTTGAAATTTCCCTTATTGAAAAAGATTGCAGTCAGAGTGCAGTATACCTGCAGATACGAGTGCAGTATAGGAACTATTCAAGTGGGAACAGGTAAATGAAACTGCTAGGTGACTTGGCTGTGTCTAACCTCTACACTAAGTTCACTAGAAAGATTTGTTCGAACTGCACATAGCTTCTCTCCGTAGAGGGAATGAGTTTCTACCTACTCAGGGGTTCGTATTGCATTTGACAATGTAACAAGTAAAATCAAGAGAATTCCTGCAGGTATTGAAAAAGTGTAGGGTTTCAGTCATTGAAAAACAGATTATTTTTGTGAAATGACTAATAGCTAAGCGTCCTTTAATTTATGGCTACGACTTACCGTCCTTTCTAGACAGGTTGATGGTAGGCTGTTAAGATAAGAATGGGTTCTTAACGGACTTGCCTAGTTAAATACAGCCTCCAGAAAATGCTCAAGAATAAACACTAACAGGTGACAGCAGCCCTTGCTGGAAGTACTGTAGCTTCAAACACAGCTGTCTCAGAACAGATTTGCTCAACTTGCTCTGTGTGAAGTGAATGACCAAACAGTTAATTACCATCCATGTACTTTTTCCTATTTGATAAGATGTGCGGTTTGAAATTTCTTAAAGTGGCCTAGGAAGACAGCAAGTCTTTCAGCACTCCTCATACAACAGCCAAAAGGAACAAACAAGGTAGCTGAGTACCAAACTATATTTATTGTATACAGTAGTAAAAGACAATGTACAAATCATTAGAGCAACATAAGGACTAGAGTGGACCCGTGCTGCCTACTCAAGTCCACCACAACAGTCTGAAGGCAGGTGGGAAGATTCATCAAGTCTGATTAGAAACAAAAAGGTCAAAGGTTGAAGTCATGGTGGATTCCCTTTTATTTTGTCACAAAATATTGAGGGATGGGCTAAAACCAGGAGCTCAACGACTTCCCTTAAATCTGTGTGGAAGGGGTGAGGGGGTTAGAAACCAAACAGACATGTGAACGGTAAGTTGCATTCTTTCAAGCGATGTTGAAAATAGACCTGAAACTCTTTTACATCATAGACGTTTCTGTTCACTTTAGTAAAAGCCTTTGTTCCAGAGACACAAAGCAATTCAATCTAATGGCACCAGCAGTAGAGCACCCCATTCACCAATATTCCAATACACACTGTACAGGTTTAAAATTACAATTGATCACTTGGACTGCATATTTTGCAAAATGTACTTAAAAACAGCAGACAAAAAAAATATATAATTTTGCATATTATGAGACCTGTTCAACATTAAGTCCCTGAACCTATGGTAGATTTAATGTCCCAAATGGCACCCTATAGTGCACTACTTTGTTAAGTGTAGAGCACTGTAAGAGGAATAGGGTGCCATTTGGGACAAAGCCTGAATGAGTTGAACCCCCCACATCCCCATTGTGTGAAACAAACACATATTCTCCAAAACAAGCAGTTTATAGTCCATCCTCAATATGAATATAAACAAGACATGTGGATTGGTGGCATGAAATCCAGCTTGAAAAGAACAAGACCATGGCTATGAGCAGAGCAATCACAAAAAAAAAGTGGGACCATTATTTAATAAAAAAAAGTTGCTGCTCATCAACTGTGTTTCTGTCCTCAGAGGGGGAGGCGCCTCAGAGGGTCCATACACCTTTAAGAGAAGCCTCTGAGGGGAAGGAGCCTCCTCCGGTCTGTTGTTGAAATACATCAATAGTATCCTCGTCTTCCATCTCAAGCTGCCAACACAAATACATAGAATGGTCAGTGTACTTGTAACTCCATCTGTACATGTTATAACTTCTGGATCTTTTACATTATAGAGGACTACACCAGAAGTGAGTGTCACCGACCTGTGCAGGTGTGTCGGTCTCGTTGATTGGCTGTCCGTCAAACCTAAACCGTATCTGTCTAATTGACAAACCCTGAAATAAAAGATGAGGGGAGAGAACAGTCAGGCTCATCTAGCAAGTTACTGCGGTCAGGGGTTGCCCTGTAAGGTTGTACAATCAGCCTCAAAGCTTAACATCGTCTTATACGAGCAGAAGAGTAGACAGATGAATGTAAACGTTAAGGACAGCCTCACCTGTCTTTCGCAGTACGCCTTCATCAGCTTGCTGAGCGGAGTGTGCCTTTTAATTTTGAACTGGACTACTGACCCATCTTGACCTGCAACCTTAAGGTTGATGTGGTCATTTTCAGTCTTCACTCCTTCCTGAAAAAACAGTGGGGAACAGGTGCATTTCAGAGACAATAGCTACATTGTTTATATCAAATCAAAAATCATATTTTATTGGTGATATAACACATGGTTAGCAGATGTTAATGCGAGTGTAGGGAAATGCTTGTGCTTCTAGTTCCGACAGTGCAGTAATATCTAACAATTTCACAACTACCTAATACACACATCTAAAGGGGTGAATGAGAATATGTACATATAAAAGTATGGATAAGCGATGGACCGAGTGGCATAGACAAGATGCAGTAGATGGTATAAAATACTGTATATACAGGTGATATGAGTAATGTAAGATATGTAAACATTAGAGTGACATTTAAAATGAACCGTGATTGAGTCTCAATATGGGCAGCAGCCTTTCAATGTTAGTGATGGCTGTTTAACAGTCTGATGGCCTGAGAAGCAGTTTCTCAATTTCTCGGGCCCAGCTTAAAAGCTACAGTCTAACAGTTAATGTTATGCATTAGATGGAGCAAACTTTTTGGCTGAAATTAAAGCATCTCGACGGGCATTGTAACATGAAGATGTTAGCTAACTAGTCACGGCAACTCCATCTAATAAAACTACGTTAGCTACCATGGGTTGTATTTTAATGTACCTTCATTTTAGCAGAGTCCCATTGGGACAAATTGTCTCTTTTGTAAGGGAGCCCTGCATCGCACAATTACACAACATTGTCACAAAAACGGCAGTGTATGACGAGCACAACAGCACTGGTAGGTTGACGAGTTCACAGTCTGTCGGTGAGTTAATATCTCGGTGTCAAACATTTGTGTTTAGCCTTTGTAGCTAGCAATAGTTTAGCTAGTTAGCTCTAACAACAAGAGCCATGCTAACCTAGATGGCTAACTGGTCAGCCATCAGTGGGGCGGCAGCTCCAGCTAACGTTAGCACGCTAGCTAGTTAGCTCATAAAGCCGCAGAGTGATAACGCCGTTGGTCTCTACTCCAACGGGCGCAGAAAAGTCACAATGGCGCGGTTTCACTGAAAACCATCACTTTACAAAAACAGGAATAGATAAATAGTACACTACATCTATCAGATAACTGGCTAGTTAACCCACATTTTCTACATGCAAAATGTCCACAAATCAAACAACCTTTGTTTTCTCTCTTTACCCGCTCAAATCGGAATCTGGCAACCTACCGTTATCTCCAACATATTAGTACGCTCGACAAGGAAATACGGAAAATATTCAATCACACACAACATTTCTTACCTTTGGCTTTTCTTCAGACATTGTGTAGCTAGTTAATGCTCTGATATGTACTAATTTACAGACAGATTGCTAAATGTTTGCGCTTATTTTACCCCAACTCTCTCCGTCTTCTGTTTGACGAGGAGCGAGCATAGGGGGGTTTTAAACTCTAATTGGTTCACTGGGTCACGTGTCTATATATTTTTTTCGTGACCGTGCTCACGCGAGCGCGC
The DNA here is from genome assembly GCF_036934945.1 of Oncorhynchus masou masou. Lineage (NCBI taxonomy): Eukaryota > Metazoa > Chordata > Actinopteri > Salmoniformes > Salmonidae > Oncorhynchus > Oncorhynchus masou. The sequence continues at coordinate 16,930 of NW_027011178.1, read as the reverse complement.
AAATCGTTTTAATGCGCGCTCCCGTGAATTAAAAGCTAAATTCGACAGCTTATTCTCTCACCTGGATAAATGTATGAAGTGTGTAAAGATACATGTTCGTTAATCAATGAAGCCTCTCGAAGATGTTTGAGCAGTGGCAATCATAGACTAATGTACACTGAACAAAACTAGAAACTCAAAATCAAATCACATGTTTATAAAGACCTTTTTACATCAGCAGATGTCACAAAGTGCTTATACACAAACCCAGACTAAAACCACAAAGCATGGCTAGTAGTTAACCAGAACAACACTTACTAAAGAGACTGGGTCGCATACGGAGTGTTGAAATGTCGTGCTGTGCTGAACATTCTACCTGAATGTGTACAATTTTAATATTTGCTGGCAGTCATTTAAAAAACGTTTTCTGACATTTGTGCCATCTTAACACAACCCTGGTGTTCTTCTCTCATTAAATCTTTTGTCCTGCACCCAAATGAAAATATATTTCAGTAAAACATTGATTGATTATTAAAACACTGCAAAGAAAAAACCCTCCACAATTTTCCAGAATGAATATAAATGGACAGTTCCAGTCAAGAAATCATCAAATCACTAAATCAAATTCAGTTTCCAAATAGGTAAGCAGCATACTGGGGCGGCAGGGTAGCCGAGCTCCTTAGGGCTGTGTTCCTAGTCGAGCTCCTTAGGGCTGTGTTCCTAACCGAGCTCCTTAGGGCTGTGTTCCTAACCGAGCTGCTTAGGGCTGTGTTCATAGTTGAGCTCCTTAGGGCTGTGTTCATAGTCAAGCTCCTTAGGGCTGTGTTCCTAACCGAGCTCCTTTGGGCTGTGTTCCTAGTCGAGCTCCTTAGGGCTGTGTTCCTAGTCGAGCTCCTTAGGGCTGTGTTCATAGTCGAGCTCCTTAGGGCTGTGTTCATAGTCGAGCTCCTTAGGGCTGTGTTCATAGTCGAGCTCCTTAGGGCTGTGTTCCTAGTCGAGCTCCTTAGGGCTGTGTTCCTAGTCGAGCTCCTTAGGGCTGTGTTCCTAGTCGAGCTCCTTAGGGCTGTGTTCCTAGTCGAGCTCCTTAGGGCTGTGTTCAGTCGAGCTCCTTAGGGCTGTGTTCCTAACCGAACTCCTTAGGGCTGTGTTCCTAGTCGAGCTCCTTAGGGCTGTGTTCCTAGTCGAGCTCCTTAGGGCTGTGTTCATAGTCGAGCTCCTTAGGGCTGTGTTCCTAACCGAGCTCCTTAGGGCTGTGTTCATAGTCGAGCTCCTTAGGGCTGTGTTCCTAACCGAGCTCCTTAGGGCTGTGTTCCTAGTCAAGCTCCTTAGGGCTGTGTTCCTAGTCGAGCTCCTTAGGGCTGTGTTCCTAACCGAGCTCCTTAGGGCTGTGTTCATAGTTGAGCTCCTTAGGGCTGTGTTCCTAGTTGAGCTCCTTAGGGCTGTGTTCCTAGTTGAGCTCCTTAGGGCTGTGTTCCTAACCAAGCTCCTTAGGGCTGTGTTCCTAGTTGAGCTCCTTAGGGCTGTGTTCCTAACCAAGCTCCTTAGGGCTGTGTTCCTAGTCGAGCTCCTTAGGGCTGTGTTCCTAACCGAACTCCTTAGGGCTGTGTTCCTAGTCGAGCTCCTTAGGGCTGTGTTCCTAGTCGAGCTCCTTAGGGCTGTGTTCATAGTCGAGCTCCTTAGGGCTGTGTTCCTAACCGAGCTCCTTAGGGCTGTGTTCATAGTCGAGCTCCTTAGGGCTGTGTTCCTAACCGAGCTCCTTAGGGCTGTGTTCCTAGTCAAGCTCCTTAGGGCTGTGTTCCTAGTCGAGCTCCTTTAGGCTGTGTTCCTAACCGAGCTCCTTAGGGCTGTGTTCATAGTTGAGCTCCTTAGGCTGTGTTCCTAGTTGAGCTCCTTAGGGCTGTGTTCCTAGTTGAGCTCCTTAGGGCTGTGTTCCTAAACAAGCTCCTTAGGGCTGTGTTCCTAGTTGAGCTCCTTAGGGCTGTGTTCCTAACCAAGCTCCTTAGGGCTGTGTTCCTAGTCGAGCTCCTTAGGGCTGTGTTCCTAGTTGAGCTCCTTAGGGCTGTGTTCCTAGTTGAGCTCCTTAGGGCTGTGTTCCTAGTTGAGCTCCTTAGGGCTGTGTTCCTAACCAAGCTCCTTAGGGCTGTGTTCCTAGTTGAGCTCCTTAGGGCTGTGTTCCTAGTCGAGCTCCTTAGGGCTGTGTTCCTAACCAAGCTCCTTAGGGCTGTGTTCCTAGTTGAGCTCCTTAGGGCTGTGTTCCTAACCAAGCTCCTTAGGGCTGTGTTCCTAACCGAGCTCCTTAGGGCTGTGTTCCTAACCGAGCTCCTTAGGGTTGTGTTCCTAACCGAGCTCCTTAGAGCTGTGTTCCTAGTTGAGCTCCTTAGGGCTGTGTTCCTAACCGAGCTCCTTAGAGCTGTGTTCCTAGTTGAGCTCCTTAGGGCTGTGTTCCTAACCGAGCTCCTTAGAGCTGTGTTCCTAGTTGAGCTCCTTAGGGCTGTGTTCCTAGTCGAGCTCCTTAGGGTTGTGTTCCTAGTCGAGCTCCTTAGGGCTGTGTTCCTAACCAAGCTCCTTAGGGCTGTGTTCCTAGTCGAGCTCCTTTGGGCTGTGTTCCTAGTCGAGCTCCTTAGGGCTGTGTTCCTAGTCGAGCTCCTTAGGGCTGTGTTCCTAGTCGAGCTCCTTAGGGCTGTGTTCCTAACCGAGCTCCTTAGGGCTGTGTTCCTAGTCGAGCTCCTTAGGGCTGTGTTCCTAGTCGAGCTCCTTAGGGCTGTGTTCCTAGTCGAGCTCCTTAGGGCTGTGTTCCTAGTCGAGCTCCTTAGGGCTGTGTTCCTAGTCGAGCTCCTTAGGGCTGTGTTCCTAACCGAGCTCCTTAGGGTTGTGTTCCTAGTCGAGCTCCTTTGGGCTGTGTTCCTAGTCGAGCTCCTTAGGGCTGTGTTCCTAGTCGAGCTCCTTAGGGCTGTGTTCCTAGTCGAGCTCCTTAGGGCTGTGTTCCTAGTCGAGCTCCTTAGGGCTGTGTTCCTAGTCGAGCTCCTTAGGGCTGTGTTCATAGTCGAGCTCCTTAGGGCTGTGTTCCTAACCGAGCTCCTTAGGGCTGTGTTCCTAGTCAAGCTCCTTAGGGCTGTGTTCATAGTCGAGCTCCTTAGGGTTGTGTTCCTAGTCGAGCTCCTTAGGGCTGTGTTCCTAACCGAGCTCCTTTGGGCTGTGTTCCTAGTCGAGCTCCTTAGGGCTGTGTTCCTAGTCGAGCTCCTTAGGGCTGTGTTCATAGTCGAGCTCCTTAGGGCTGTGTTCATAGTCGAGCTCCTTAGGGTTGTGTTCCTAACCGAGCTCCTTAGGGCTGTGTTCCTAGTCGAGCTCCTTAGGGCTGTGTTCATAGTCGAGCTCCTTAGGGTTGTGTTCCTAGTCGAGCTCCTTAGGGCTGTGTTCCTAGTCGAGCTCCTTAGGGCTGTGTTCCTAGTCGAGCTCCTTAGGGCTGTGTTCATAGTCGAGCTCCTTAGGGTTGTGTTCCTAGTCGAGCTCCTTAGGGCTGTGTTCCTAGTCGAGCTCCTTAGGGTTGTGTTCCTAGTTGAGCTCCTTAGGGCTGTGTTCCTAACCAAGCTCCTTAGGGCTGTGTTCCTAGTCGAGCTCCTTAGGGCTGTGTTCAGTCGAGCTCCTTAGGGCTGTGTTCCTAACCAAGCTCCTTAGGGCTGTGTTCCTAACCAAGCTCCTTAGGGCTGTGTTCCTAACCAAGCTCCTTAGGGCTGTGTTCCTAGTCGAGCTCCTTAGGGCTGTGTTCCTAGTCGAGCTCCTTAGGGTTGTGTTCCTAGTTGAGCTCCTTAGGGCTGTGTTCCTAGTCGAGCTCCTTAGGGCTGTGTTCCTAGTCGAGCTCCTTAGGGCTGTGTTCATAGTCGAGCTCCTTAGGGTTGTGTTCCTAGTCGAGCTCCTTAGGGCTGTGTTCCTAGTCGAGCTCCTTAGGGTTGTGTTCCTAGTTGAGCTCCTTAGGGCTGTGTTCCTAACCAAGCTCCTTAGGGCTGTGTTCCTAGTCGAGCTCCTTAGGGCTGTGTTCAGTCGAGCTCCTTAGGGCTGTGTTCCTAACCGAGCTCCTTAGGGCTGTGTTCCTAACCGAGCTCCTTAGGGCTGTGTTCCTAACCAAGCTCCTTAGGGCTGTGTTCCTAGTCGAGCTCCTTAGGGCTGTGTTCAGTCGAGCTCCTTAGGGCTGTGTTCCTAACCAAGCTCCTTAGGGCTGTGTTCCTAGTCGAGCTCCTTAGGGCTGTGTTCAGTCGAGCTCCTTAGGGCTGTGTTCCTAACCGAGCTCCTTAGGGTTGTGTTCCTAGTCGAGCTCCTTAGGGTTGTGTTCATAGTCGAGCTCCTTAGGGCTGTGTTCCTAACCGAGCTCCTTAGGGCTGTGTTCCTAACCAAGCTCCTTAGGGCTGTGTTCCTAACCAAGCTCCTTAGGGCTGTGTTCCTAGTCGAGCTCCTTAGGGCTGTGTTCCTAACCGAGCTCCTTAGGGCTGTGTTCCTAACCAAGCTCCTTAGGGCTGTGTTCCTAGTCGAGCTCCTTAGGGTTGTGTTCCTAGTCGAGCTCCTTAGGGCTGTGTTCCTAACCGAGCTCCTTAGGGCTGTGTTCCTAGTTGAGCTCCTTAGGGCTGTGTTCCTAACCGAGCTCCTTAGGGCTGTGTTCAGTCGAGCTCCTTAGGGCTGTGTTCCTAACCGAGCTCCTTAGGGCTGTGTTCCTAACCGAGCTCCTTAGGGCTGTGTTCATAGTCGAGCTCCTTAGGGCTGTGTTCCTAACCGAGCTCCTTAGGGCTGTGTTCATAGTCGAGCTCCTTAGGGCTGTGTTCCTAACCGAGCTCCTTAGGGCTGTGTTCAGTCGAGCTCCTTAGGGCTGTGTTCCTAACCGAGCTCCTTAGGGCTGTGTTCAGTCGAGCTCCTTAGGGCTGTGTTCCTAACCAAGCTCCTTAGGGCTGTGTTCAGTCGAGCTCCTTAGGGCTGTGTTCCTAACCGAGCTCCTTAGGGCTGTGTTCCTAACCAAGCTCCTTAGGGCTGTGTTCCTAGTCGAGCTCCTTAGGGCTGTGTTCCTAGTCGAGCTCCTTAGGGCTGTGTTCCTAGTCGAGCTCCTTAGGGCTGTGTTCCTAGTCGAGATCCTTAGGGCTGTGTTCCTAGTCGAGCTCCTTAGGGCTGTGTTCCTAGTCGAGCTCCTTAGGGCTGTGTTCCTAGTCGAGCTCCTTAGGGCTGTGTTCCTAACCGAGCTCCTTAGGGTTGTGTTCCTAGTCGAGCTCCTTTGGGCTGTGTTCCTAGTCGAGCTCCTTAGGGCTGTGTTCCTAGTCGAGCTCCTTAGGGCTGTGTTCCTAGTCGAGCTCCTTAGGGCTGTGTTCATAGTCGAGCTCCTTAGGGCTGTGTTCCTAACCGAGCTCCTTAGGGCTGTGTTCCTAGTCGAGCTCCTTAGGGCTGTGTTCATAGTCGAGCTCCTTAGGGTTGTGTTCCTAGTCGAGCTCCTTAGGGCTGTGTTCCTAACCGAGCTCCTTTGGGCTGTGTTCCTAGTCGAGCTCCTTAGGGCTGTGTTCCTAGTCGAGCTCCTTAGGGCTGTGTTCATAGTCGAGCTCCTTAGGGCTGTGTTCATAGTCGAGCTCCTTAGGGTTGTGTTCCTAACCGAGCTCCTTAGGGCTGTGTTCCTAGTCGAGCTCCTTAGGGCTGTGTTCATAGTCGAGCTCCTTAGGGTTGTGTTCCTAGTCGAGCTCCTTAGGGCTGTGTTCCTAGTCGAGCTCCTTAGGGCTGTGTTCCTAGTCGAGCTCCTTAGGGCTGTGTTCATAGTCGAGCTCCTTAGGCTGTTCCTAGTCGAGCTCCTTAGGCTGTGTTCCTAGTCGAGCTCCTTAGGGTTGTGTTCCTAGTTGAGCTCCTTAGGGCTGTGTTCCTAACCAAGCTCCTTAGGGCTGTGTTCCTAGTTGAGCTCCTTAGGGCTGTGTTCAGTCGAGCTCCTTAGGGCTGTGTTCCTAACCAAGCTCCTTAGGGCTGTGTTCCTAACCAAGCTCCTTAGGGCTGTGTTCCTAACCAAGCTCCTTAGGGCTGTGTTCCTAGTCGAGCTCCTTAGGGCTGTGTTCCTAGTCGAGCTCCTTAGGGTTGTGTTCCTAGTTGAGCTCCTTAGGGCTGTGTTCCTAGTCGAGCTCCTTAGGGCTGTGTTCCTAGTCGAGCTCCTTAGGGCTGTGTTCATAGTCGAGCTCCTTAGGGTTGTGTTCCTAGTCGAGCTCCTTAGGGCTGTGTTCCTAGTCGAGCTCCTTAGGGTTGTGTTCCTAGTTGAGCTCCTTAGGGCTGTGTTCCTAACCGAGCTCCTTAGGGCTGTGTTCCTAGTCGAGCTCCTTAGGGCTGTGTTCAGTCGAGCTCCTTAGGGCTGTGTTCCTAACCAAGCTCCTTAGGGCTGTGTTCCTAACCAAGCTCCTTAGGGCTGTGTTCCTAGTCGAGCTCCTTAGGGCTGTGTTCAGTCGAGCTCCTTAGGGCTGTGTTCCTAACCAAGCTCCTTAGGGCTGTGTTCCTAGTCGAGCTCCTTAGGGCTGTGTTCAGTCGAGCTCCTTAGGGCTGTGTTCCTAACCGAGCTCCTTAGGGTTGTGTTCCTAGTCGAGCTCCTTAGGGTTGTGTTCATAGTCGAGCTCCTTAGGGCTGTGTTCCTAACCGAGCTCCTTAGGGCTGTGTTCCTAACCAAGCTCCTTAGGGCTGTGTTCCTAACCAAGCTCCTTAGGGCTGTGTTCCTAGTCGAGCTCCTTAGGGCTGTGTTCCTAACCGAGCTCCTTAGGGCTGTGTTCCTAACCAAGCTCCTTAGGGCTGTGTTCCTAGTCGAGCTCCTTAGGGTTGTGTTCCTAGTCGAGCTCCTTAGGGCTGTGTTCCTAACCGAGCTCCTTAGGGCTGTGTTCATAGTCGAGCTCCTTAGGGCTGTGTTCCTAACCGAGCTCCTTAGGGCTGTGTTCAGTCGAGCTCCTTAGGGCTGTGTTCCTAGTCGAGCTCCTTAGGGCTGTGTTCCTAACCAAGCTCCTTAGGGCTGTGTTCCTAGTCGAGCTCCTTAGGGCTGTGTTCAGTCGAGCTCCTTAGGGCTGTGTTCCTAACCGAGCTCCTTAGGGCTGTGTTCAGTCGAGCCCTTAGGGCTGTGTTCAGTCGAGCTCCTTAGGCTGTGTTCCTAACCGAGCTCCTTAGGGCTGTGTTCCTAGTCGAGCTCCTTAGGGCTGTGTTCCTAACCAAGCTCCTTAGGGCTGTGTTCCTAGTCGAGCTCCTTAGGGCTGTGTTCAGTCGAGCTCCTTAGGGCTGTGTTCCTAACCAAGCTCCTTAGGGCTGTGTTCCTAGTCGAGCTCCTTAGGGCTGTGTTCCTAGTCGAGCTCCTTAGGGTTGTGTTCCTAGTTGAGCTCCTTAGGGCTGTGTTCCTATCCAAGCTCCTTAGGGCTGTGTTCCTAGTCGAGCTCCTTAGGGCTGTGTTCAGTCGAGCTCCTTAGGGCTGTGTTCCTAACCAAGCTCCTTAGGGCTGTGTTCCTCATCGAGCTCCTTAGGGCTGTGTTCAGTCGAGCTCCTTAGGGCTGTGTTCCTAACCAAGCTCCTTAGGGCTGTGTTCCTAGTCGAGCTCCTTAGGGCTGTGTTCAGTCGAGCTCCTTAGGGCTGTGTTCCTAACCGAGCTCCTTAGGGTTGTGTTCCTAGTCGAGCTCCTTAGGGTTGTGTTCATAGTCGAGCTCCTTAGGGCTGTGTTCCTAACCGAGCTCCTTAGGGCTGTGTTCCTAACCAAGCTCCTTAGGGCTGTGTTCCTAACCAAGCTCCTTAGGGCTGTGTTCCTAGTCGAGCTCCTTAGGGCTGTGTTCCTAACCGAGCTCCTTAGGGCTGTGTTCCTAACCAAGCTCCTTAGGGCTGTGTTCCTAGTCGAGCTCCTTAGGGTTGTGTTCCTAGTCGAGCTCCTTAGGGCTGTGTTCCTAACCGAGCTCCTTAGGGCTGTGTTCCTAGTTGAGCTCCTTAGGGCTGTGTTCCTAACCGAGCTCCTTAGGGCTGTGTTCAGTCGAGCTCCTTAGGGCTGTGTTCCTAACCGAGCTCCTTAGGGCTGTGTTCCTAACCGAGCTCCTTAGGGCTGTGTTCATAGTCGAGCTCCTTAGGGCTGTGTTCCTAACCGAGCTCCTTAGGGCTGTGTTCAGTCGAGCTCCTTAGGGCTGTGTTCCTAACCGAGCTCCTTAGGGCTGTGTTCAGTCGAGCTCCTTAGGGCTGTGTTCCTAACCGAGCTCCTTAGGGCTGTGTTCAGTCGAGCTCCTTAGGGCTGTGTTCCTAACCGAGCTCCTTAGGGCTGTGTTCCTAGTCGAGCTCCTTAGGCTGTGTTCCTAACCAAGCTCCTTAGGGCTGTGTTCCTAGTCGAGCTCCTTAGGGCTGTGTTCAGTCGAGCTCCTTAGGGCTGTGTTCCTAACCGAGCTCCTTAGGGCTGTGTTCAGTCGAGCTCCTTAGGGCTGTGTTCCTAACCAAGCTCCTTAGGGCTGTGTTCAGTCGAGCTCCTTAGGGCTGTGTTCCTAACCGAGCTCCTTAGGGCTGTGTTCCTAGTCGAGCTCCTTAGGGCTGTGTTCCTAACCAAGCTCCTTAGGGCTGTGTTCCTAGTCGAGCTCCTTAGGGCTGTGTTCAGTCGAGCTCCTTAGGGCTGTGTTCCTAACCAAGCTCCTTAGGGCTGTGTTCCTAGTCGAGCTCCTTAGGGCTGTGTTCCTAGTCGAGCTCCTTAGGGCTGTGTTCCTAGTCGAGCTCCTTAGGGCTGTGTTCCTAACCGAGCTCCTTAGGGCTGTGTTCCTAACCGAGCTCCTTAGGGCTGTGTTCAGTCGAGCTCCTTAGGGCTGTGTTCCTAACCGAGCTCCTTAGGGCTGTGTTCCTAACCAAGCTCCTTAGGGCTGTGTTCCTAACCAAGCTCCTTAGGGCTGTGTTCCTAGTCGAGCTCCTTAGGGCTGTGTTCCTAACCAAGCTCCTTAGGGCTGTGTTCCTAACCAAGCTCCTTAGGGCTGTGTTCCTAGTCGAGCTCCTTAGGGCTGTGTTCCTAACCGAGCTCCTTAGGGCTGTGTTCAGTCGAGCTCCTTAGGGCTGTGTTCCTAACCGAGCTCCTTAGGGCTGTGTTCCTAACCAAGCTCCTTAGGGCTGTGTTCCTAACCAAGCTCCTTAGGGCTGTGTTCCTAACCGAGCTCCTTAGGGCTGTGTTCCTAACCAAGCTCCTTAGGGCTGTGTTCCTAACCAAGCTCCTTAGGGCTGTGTTCCTAGTCGAGCTCCTTAGGGCTGTGTTCCTAACCGAGCTCCTTAGGGCTGTGTTCAGTCGAGCTCCTTAGGGCTGTGTTCCTAACCGAGCTCCTTAGGGCTGTGTTCCTAACCAAGCTCCTTAGGGCTGTGTTCCTAACCAAGCTCCTTAGGGCTGTGTTCCTAACCGAGCTCCTTAGGGCTGTGTTCCTAGTCGAGCTCCTTAGGGCTGTGTTCCTAACCGAGCTCCTTAGGGCTGTGTTCAGTCGAGCTCCTTAGGGCTGTGTTCCTAACCAAGCTCCTTAGGGCTGTGTTCAGTCGAGCTCCTTAGGGCTGTGTTCCTAACCGAGCTCCTTAGGGCTGTGTTCCTAGTCGAGCTCCTTAGGGCTGTGTTCCTAACCAAGCTCCTTAGGGCTGTGTTCCTAGTCGAGCTCCTTAGGGCTGTGTTCAGTCGAGCTCCTTAGGGCTGTGTTCCTAGTCGAGCTCCTTAGGGCTGTGTTCCTAGTCGAGCTCCTTAGGGCTGTGTTCCTAGTCGAGCTCCTTAGGGTTGTGTTCCTAACCGAGCTCCTTAGGGCTGTGTTCCTAACCGAGCTCCTTAGGGCTGTGTTCCTAGTCGAGCTCCTTAGGGCTGTGTTCCTAACCGAGCTCCTTAGGGCTGTGTTCCTAGTCGAGCTCCTTAGGGTTGTGTTCCTAACCGAGCTCCTTAGGGCTGTGTTCCTAGTCGAGCTCCTTAGGGCTGTGTTCCTAACCGAGCTCCTTAGGGCTGTGTTCCTAGTCGAGCTCCTTAGGGCTGTGTTCCTAGTCGAGCTCCTTAGGGTTGTGTTCCTAACCAAGCTCCTTAGGGCTGTGTTCCTAGTCGAGCTCCTTAGGGCTGTGTTCAGTCGAGCTCCTTAGGGCTGTGTTCCTAACCGAGCTCCTTAGGGCTGTGTTCAGTCGAGCTCCTTAGGGCTGTGTTCCTAGTCGAGCTCCTTAGGGCTGTGTTCCTAACCGAGCTCCTTAGGGCTGTGTTCCTAACCGAGCTCCTTAGGGCTGTGTTCCTAGTCGAGCTCCTTAGGGCTGTGTTCCTAACCAAGCTCCTTAGGGCTGTGTTCCTAGTCGAGCTCCTTAGGGCTGTGTTCAGTCGAGCTCCTTAGGGCTGTGTTCCTTAGGGCTGTGTTCCTAGTCGAGCTCCTTAGGCTGTGTTCCTAACCGAGCCCTTAGGGCTGTGTTCCTAACCGAGCTCCTTAGGGATGTGTTCCTAACCTAGCTCCTTAGGGCTGTGTTCCTAACCGAGCTCCTTAGGGCTGTGTTCCTAACCGAGCTCCTTAGGGCTGTGTTCCTAGTCGAGCTCCTTAGGGTTGTGTTCCTAACCGAGCTCCTTAGGGCTGTGTTCCTAGTCGAGCTCCTTAGGGCTGTGTTCCTAACCGAGCTCCTTAGGGCTGTGTTCCTAGTCGAGCTCCTTAGGGTTGTGTTCCTAACCAAGCTCCTTAGGGCTGTGTTCCTAGTCGAGCTCCTTAGGGCTGTGTTCAGTCGAGCTCCTTAGGGCTGTGTTCCTAACCGAGCTCCTTAGGGCTGTGTTCAGTCGAGCTCCTTAGGGCTGTGTTCCTAGTCGAGCTCCTTAGGGCTGTGTTCCTAACCGAGCTCCTTAGGGCTGTGTTCCTAGTCGAGCTCCTTAGGGCTGTGTTCAGTCGAGCTCCTTAGGGCTGTGTTCCTAACCAAGCTCCTTAGGGCTGTGTTCCTAGTCGAGCTCCTTAGGGCTGTGTTCCTAGTCGAGCTCCTTAGGGTTGTGTTCCTAGTTGAGCTCCTTAGGGCTGTGTTCCTATCCAAGCTCCTTAGGGCTGTGTTCCTAGTCGAGCTCCTTAGGGCTGTGTTCAGTCGAGCTCCTTAGGGCTGTGTTCCTAACCAAGCTCCTTAGGGCTGTGTTCCTAACCAAGCTCCTTAGGGCTGTGTTCCTAGTCGAGCTCCTTAGGGCTGTGTTCAGTCGAGCTCCTTAGGGCTGTGTTCCTAACCAAGCTCCTTAGGGCTGTGTTCCTAGTCGAGCTCCTTAGGGCTGTGTTCAGTCGAGCTCCTTAGGGCTGTGTTCCTAACCGAGCTCCTTAGGTTGTGTTCCTAGTCGAGCTCCTTAGGGCTTGTGTTCATAGTCGAGCTCCTTAGGGCTGTGTTCCTAACCGAGCTCCTTAGGGCTGTGTTCCTAACCGAGCTCCTTAGGGCTGTGTTCCTAACCAAGCTCCTTAGGGCTGTGTTCCTAGTCGAGCTCCTTAGGGCTGTGTTCCTAACCGAGCTCCTTAGGGCTGTGTTCCTAACCAAGCTCCTTAGGGCTGTGTTCCTAGTCGAGCTCCTTAGGGCTGTGTTCCTAGTCGAGCTCTGTGTTCTTAGGGCTGTGTTCCTAACCGAGCTCCTTAGGGCTGTGTTCCTAGTCGAGCTCCTTAGGGCTGTGTTCCTAACCGAGCTGTGTTCCTTAGGGCTGTGTTCCTAGTCGAGCTCCTTAGGGCTGTGTTCCTAACCGAGCTCCTTAGGGCTGTGTTCCTAACCGAGCTCCTTAGGGCTGTGTTCAGTCGAGCTCCTTAGGGCTGTGTTCCTAACCGAGCTCCTTAGGGCTGTGTTCCTAACCGAGTCGAGCTCCTTAGGGCTGTGTTCCTAACCGAGCTCCTTAGGGCTGTGTTCAGTCTGTGTTCCTAGCTCCTTAGGGCTGTGTTCCTAACCGAGCTCCTTAGGGCTGTGTTCCAGTCGAGCTGTGTTCCTTAGGGCTGTGTTCCTAACCGAGCTCCTTAGGGCTGTGTTCCTAGTCGAGCTCCTTAGGGCTGTGTTCCTAACCAAGCTCCTTAGGGCTGTGCTTTAGGCCTAGTCGAGCTCCTTAGGGCTTAGGCTCCTGGGCTGTTTCAGTCGAGCTCCTTAGGGCTGTGTTCCTAACCGAGCTCCTTAGGGCTGTGTTCCTAGTTAGGGGCTGTGTTCCTAACCGAGCTCCTTAGGGCTGTGTTCCTAAGCCCTTAGGGCTGTGTTCCTAACCAAGCTCCTTAGGGCTGTGTTCCTTAGCTCCTTAGGGCTGTGTTCCTAGTCGAGCTCCTTAGGGCTGTGTTCCTAACCAAGCTCCTTAGGGCTGTGTCTGTCGAGCTCCTTAGGGCTGTGTTCCTAACCAAGCTCCTTAGGGCTGTGTTCCTAACCAAGCTCCTTAGGGCTGTGTTCCTAGTCGAGCTCCTTAGGGCTGTGTTCCTAACCGAGCTCCTTAGGGCTGTGTTCCTAACCAGCTCCTTAGGGCTGTGTTCCTAACCGAGCCCTTAGGGCTGTGTTCCTAGGGCTGTGTTCTAACCAAGCTCCTTAGGGCTGTGTTCCTAACCGAGCTCCTTAGGGCTGTGTTCCTAAACCAAGCTCCTTAGGGCTGTGTTCCTAGTCGAGCTCTTAGGGCTGTGTTCCTAACCGAGCTCCTTAGGGCTGTGTTCAGTCGAGCTCCTTAGGGCTGTGTTCCTAACCGTTAGTGTCCTAACCGAGCTCCTTAGGGCTGTGTTCCTAACCAAGCTCCTTAGGGCTGTGTTCCTAACCAAGCTCCTTAGGGCTGTGTTCCTAGTCGAGCTCCTTAGGGCTGTGTTCCTAACCAGCTCCTTAGGGCTGTGTTCAGTCTTAGGGCTGTGTTCCTAACCGAGCTCCTTAGGGCTGTGTTCCTAGTCAAGCTCCTTAGGGCTGTGTTCCTAACCGAGCTCCTTAGGGCTGTGTTCGAGCTTAGGGCTGTGTTCTTAGGGCTGTGTTCCTAACCGAGCTCCTTAGGGCTGTGTTCCTAACCGAGCTCCTTAGGGCTGTGTTCCTAGTCGAGCTCCTTAGGGCTGTGTTCCTAACCAAGCTCCTTAGGGCTGTGTTCCTAACCAAGCTCCTTAGGGCTGTGTTCCTAACCGAGCCCTTAGGGCTGTGTTCCTAACCAAGCTCCTTAGGGCTGTGTTCCTAACCAAGCTCCTTAGGGCTGTGTTCCTAGTCGAGCTCCTTAGGGCTGTGTTCCTAACCGAGCTCCTTAGGGCTGTGTTCAGTCGAGCTCCTTAGGGCTGTGTTCCTAACCTTACCGAGCTCCTTAGGGCTGTGTTCCTAACCAAGCTCCTTAGGGCTGTGTTCCCAAGCTAAACCAAGCTCCTTAGGGCTGTGTTCCTAACCAAGCTCCTTAGGGCTGTGTTCCTAGTCGCTCCTTAGGGCTGTGTTCCTAACCAAGCTCCTTAGGGCTGTGTTCCTAACCAAGCTCCTTAGGGCTGTGTTCCTACCGAGCTCCTTAGGCTGTGTTCCTAACCGAGCTCCTTAGGCTGTGTTCCTAACCGAGCTCCTTAGGGCTGTGTTCCTAACCGAGCTCTTAGGGCTGTGTTCCTTAGGGCTGTGTTCCTAGCTCCTTAGGGCTGTGTTCCTAACCGAGCTCCTTAGGGCTGTGTTCCTAACCAAGCTCCTTAGGGCTGTGTTCCTAGTCAAGCTCCTTAGGGCTGTGTTCCTAACCGAGCTCCTTAGGGCTGTGTTCCTAGTCGAGCTCCTTAGGGCTGTGTTCCTAACCGAGCTCCTTAGGGCTGTGTTCAGTCAAGCTCCTTAGGGCTGTGTTCCTAACCAGCTCCTTAGGGCTGTGTTCCTAGTCGAGCTCCTTAGGCTGTGTTCCTAACCGAGCTCCTTAGGGCTGTGTTCAGTCGAGCTCCTTAGGGCTGTGTTCCTAACCGAGCCCTTAGGGCTGTGTTCCTAACCGAGCTCCTTAGGGCTGTGTTCCTAACCGAGCTCCTTTAGGGCTGTGTTCAGTCCTAGTCGAGCTCCTTAGGGCTGTGTTCCTAACCAAGCTCCTTAGGGCTGTGTTCCTAACCAAGCTCCTTAGGGCTGTGTTCCTAGTCGAGCTCCTTAGGGCTGTGTTCCTAACCGAGCTCCTTAGGGCTGTGTTCAGTCGAGCTCCTTAGGGCTGTGTTCCTAACTCGAGCTCCTTAGGGCTGTGTTCCTAACCAAGCTCCTTAGGGCTGTGTTCCTAACCAAGCTCCTTAGGGCTGTGTTCCTAACCCTTAGGGCTGTGTTCCTAGCCAAGCTCCTTAGGGCTGTGTTCCTAACCAAGCTCCTTAGGGCTGTGTTCCTAGTCGAGCTCCTTAGGGCTGTGTTCCTAACCGAGCTCCTTAGGGCTGTGTTCAGTCGAGCTCCTTAGGGCTGTGTTCCTAACCGAGCTCCTTAGGGCTGTGTTCCTAACCAAGCTCCTTAGGGCTGTGTTCCTAACGAGCTCCTTAGGGCTGTGTTCCTAACCGAGCTCCTTAGGGCTGTGTTCCTAGTCGAGCTCCTTAGGGCTGTGTTCCTAACCGAGCTCCTTAGGGCTGTGTTCAGTCGAGCTCCTTAGGGCTGTGTTCCTAACCGAGCTCCTTAGGGCTGTGTTCCTAGTCGAGCTCCTTAGGCTGTGTTCCTAACCGAGCTCCTTAGGGCTGTGTTCTAGTCGAGCTCCTTAGGCTGTGTTCCTAACCAAGCTCCTTAGGCTGTGTTCCTAGTCGAGCTCCTTAGGGCTGTGTTCCGAGCTCCTTAGGGCTGTGTTCCCAGTCGAGCTCCTTAGGGCTGTGTTCCTAGTCGAGCTCCTTAGGGCTGTGTTCCTAACCGAGCTCCTTAGGGTGTGTTCCTAACCGAGCTCCTTAGGCTGTGTTCCTAGTCGAGCTCCTTAGGGCTGTGTTCCTAGTCGAGCTCCTTAGGGCTGTGTTCCTAACCGAGCTCCTTAGGGCTGTGTTCCTAGTCGAGCTCCTTAGGGCTGTGTTCCTAGTCGAGCTCCTTAGGGTTGTGTTCCTAACCGAGCTCCTTAGGGCTGTGTTCCTAGTCGAGCTCCTTAGGGCTGTGTTCCTAACCGAGCTCCTTAGGGCTGTGTTCCTAGTCGAGCTCCTTGTGTTCCTAGGGTTGTGGGTTGTGTTCCTAACCAAGCTCCTTAGGGCTGTGTTCCTAGTCGAGCTCCTTAGGGCTGTGTTCAGTCGAGCTCCTTAGGGCTGTGTTCCTAACCGAGCCCTTAGGGCTGTGTTCAGTCGAGCTCCTTAGGGCTGTGTTCCTAGTCGAGCTCCTTAGGGCTGTGTTCCTAACCGAGCTCCTTAGGGCTGTGTTCCTAACCGAGCTCCTTAGGGCTGTGTTCCTAGTCGAGCTCCTTAGGGTTGTGTTCCTAACCGAGCTCCTTAGGCTGTGTTCCTAGTCGAGCCAAGGGCTGTGTTCCTTAGGGCTGTGTTCCTAGTCGAGCTCCTTAGGGTTGTGTTCCTAACCAAGCTCCTTAGGGCTGTGTTCCTAGAGCTCCTTAGGGCTGTGTTCAGTCGAGCTCCTTAGGGCTGTGTTCCTAACCGAGCTCCTTAGGGCTGTGTTCCTAGGGCTGTGTTCGAGCTCCTTAGGGCTGTGTTCCTAACCGAGCTCCTTAGGGCTGTGTTCCTAACCGAGCTCCTTAGGGCTGTGTTCCTAGTCGAGCTCCTTAGGGCTGTGTTCCTAACCAAGCTCCTTAGGGCTGTGTTCCTAGTCGAGCTCCTTAGGGCTGTGTTCAGTCGAGCTCCTTAGGGCTGTGTTCCTAGTTGAGCTCCTTAGGGCTGTGTTCCTAGTCGAGCTCCTTAGGGTTGTGTTCCTAACCGAGCTCCTTAGGGCTGTGTTCCTAGTCGAGCTCCTTAGGGCTGTGTTCCTAACCGAGCTCCTTAGGGCTGTGTTCCTAGTCGAGCTCCTTAGGCTGTGTTCCTAACCGAGCTCCTTAGGGCTGTGTTCCTAGTCGAGCTCCTTAGGGTTGTGTTCCTAACCGAGCTCCTTAGGGCTGTGTTCCTAGTCGAGCTCCTTAGGGCTGTGTTCCTAACCGAGCTCCTTAGGGCTGTGTTCCTAGTCGAGCTCCTTAGGGTTGTGTTCCTAACCGAGCTCCTTAGGGCTGTGTTCCTAACCTCCTTAGGCTGTGTTCCTTCGAGCTCCTTAGGGCTGTGTTCCTAACCGAGCTCCTTAGGTTGTGTTCCTAGTCGAGCTCCTTAGGGCTGTGTTCCTAACCGAGCTCCCTTGTTCCCAGGGCTGTGTTCCTAGTCGAGCTCCTTAGGCTGGGCTTGTGTTCCTAACCGAGCTCCTTAGGGCTGTGTTCCTAGTCGAGCTCCTTAGGGCTGTGTTCCTAACCGAGCTCCTTAGGGCTGTGTTCCTAACCAAGCTCCTTAGGGCTGTGTTCCTAGTCGAGCTCCTTAGGGCTAGGGCTGTGTTCCTAAACTCTGTGTTCTTAGAGCCCTTAGGCTGTGTTCCTAGTTGAGCTCCTTAGGGCTGTGTTCTAACCGAGCTCCTTAGGGCTGTGTTCTAGTCGAGCCCTTAGGCTGTGTTCCTAACTGAGCCCTTAGGCTGTGTTCCTAGTCGAGCTCCTTAGGGCTGTGTTCCTAACCGAGCTCCTTAGGGCTGTGTTCCTAGTCGAGCTCCTTAGGCTGTGTTCCTAACCGAGCTCCTTAGGGCTGTGTTCCTAGTCGAGCTCCCTTTAGGGTGTGTTCCTAGAGCTCCTTAGGGCTGTGTTCCTAGTCGAGCTCCTTAGGGCTGTGTTCCTAACCAAGCTCCTTAGGGCTGTGTTCCTAGTCGAGCTCCTTAGGGCTGTGTTCCTAGTCGAGCTCCTTAGGCTGTGTTCCTAACCGAGCTCCTTAGGCTGTGTTCCTAGTCGAGCTCCTTAGGGCTGTGTTCCTAGTCGAGCTCCTTAGGGCTGTGTTCCTAACCGAGCTCCTTAGGGCTGTGTTCCTAACCGAGCTCCTTAGGGCTGTGTTCCTAGTCGAGCTCCTTAGGGCTGTGTTCCTAGTCGAGCTCCTTAGGGCTGTGTTCCTAACCAGCTCCTTAGGGCTGTGTTCCTAAC
>NW_027011177.1:0-25715 GCF_036934945.1 Oncorhynchus masou masou | reverse complement strand
CAGCCCTCACCGGTCAATAGGCTGTTGGTTGACAGACTTCTATAGTCGAGCAGTCGCGAATAGTTTAAAAAAAATGTAGCGCACGAGACACCCGTGGAGTGAGTGGGGAGAAAACAGACTGACTTTTTGTATAAGAAAAGTGAGGAGAGGGAAACCAACTTAATTAGGACTGTAATCAATAGCCTAGCTGTTAAATGTGCCTGGCTTTAGAAATCATCCACATTTACAGTACCAGTCAAAAGTTTGGAACACCTATTAATTCCAGGTTTCTCTCTTTTTACTATTTTCTACATTGTAGAATAATAGTGAAGACATCAAAACTATGAAATAACACATATGGAATTATGTAGTAACCAAAAAGTGTTAAACAAATCAAAACATTTTTATTTGAGATTCTTCAAAGTAGCCACCCTTTGCATTGACAGCTTTGCACACTTTGCATTCTCTCAACCAGCCTCATGAGGTAGTCACCTGGAATGCATTTCAATTAACAGGTGTACCTTGTTAAAAGTTGATTTGTGGAATTTCTTTCCTTCTTCATCGTCATAAGTAGGTTTAGTATAGTAGACTTGTATAGCCACAATCAAGCTATACAGTAGGACTAAGAGCACATCCTGTTTAGCCGTCTTAACACCGTAACTTATTTAGGCCTATATTTCAAAATATGAGTCACTCAGCAATTGCATTCCCAAATAAAACTTTTTTTTGTTAGAACACCCACTTTAGTGTTGTTTACATTGTTCCAAACAGTCAGAATTGTGTTTTTATATTGTAATTTAACAGCACCTATTATGTAGTGCTTCCTCCTAAAACCAACCTCCTTTTTCTGGATCTCCAGTAGTTTCCACAACTAAATCAAATGTCTTCCACACATCAGACTTCCCCTTTCCCTCCTGAGCAACCAGTTTTTTCACATCCTTCATATCTATTATGCTGTCACATATTATGGTGTTGGAGTTCGTTTATAACCAATTTATTGATGTGATTATGATATGCTATAGGTCAGGCCCTATTGGCCACGGGCATGTGATGCATACATGTGTCACCTAAAGAGAGCTAGGGCTGAGGGAATAGGGAATGTTTTGACTAAACAAACTAGGGATTTCGCTAAGTTAACTTTTCAGTCAGAGAAAAAAACACAAGAAACTAGAAATGGTTGTAATCATGTTGCAGCTTCAGCAACACAGACTGTGGCCACAAACACTTCTGCTGTGCTGTGGTCCCTGGTCGCTGCAGGAGGGAGGACAGAGAGACAATCACACAAACACTGCTACTGTGCTGTGGTCCCTGGTCGCTGCAGGAGGGAGGACAGAGAGACAATCACACAAACACTGCTGCTGTGCTGTGGTCCCTGGTTGCTGCAGGAGGGAGGACAGAGAGACAATCACACAAACACTGCTGCTGTGCTGTGGTCCCTGGTCCCTGCAGGAGGGAGGACAGAGAGACAATCACACAAACACTGCTGCTGTGCTGTGGTCCCTGGTCCCTGCAGGAGGGAGGACAGAGAAACAATCACACAAACACTGCTGCTGTGCTGTGGTCCCTGGTCCCTGCAGGAGGGAGGACAGAGAGACAATCACACAAACACTGCTGCTGTGCTGTGGTCCCTGGTCCCTGCAGGAGGGAGGACAGAGAGACAATCACACAAACACTGCTGCTGTGCTGTGGTCCCTGGTCCCTGCAGGAGGGAGGACAGAGAGACAATCACACAAACACTGCTGCTGTGCTGTGGTCCCTGGTCCCTGCAGGAGGGAGGACAGAGAGACAATCACACAAACACTGCTGCTGTGCTGTGGTCCCTGGTCCCTGCAGGAGGGAGGACAGAGAGACAATCACACAAACACTGCTGCTGTGCTGTGGTCCCTGGTCGCTGCAGGAGGGAGGACAGAGAGACAATCACACAAACACTGCTGCTGTGCTGTGGTCCCTGGTCGCTGCAGGAGGGAGGACAGAGAGACAATCACACAAACACTGCTGCTGTGCTGTGGTCCCTGGTCCCTGCAGGAGGGAGGACAGAGAGACAATCACACAAACACTGCTGCTGTGCTGTGGTCCCTGGTCCCTGCAGGAGGGAGGACAGAGAGACAATCACACAAACACTGCTGCTGTGCTGTGGTCCCTGGTCCCTGCAGGAGGGAGGACAGAGAGACAATCACACAAACACTGCTGCTGTGCTGTGGTCCCTGGTCCCTGCAGGAGGGAGGACAGAGAGACAATCACACAAACACTGCTGCTGTGCTGTGGTCCCTGGTCCCTGCAGGAGGGAGGACAGAGAGACAATCACACAAACACTGCTGCTGTGCTGTGGTCCCTGGTCCCTGCAGGAGGGAGGACAGAGAGACAATCACACAAACACTGCTGCTGTGCTGTGGTCCCTGGTCCCTGCAGGAGGGAGGACAGAGAGACAATCACACAAACACTGCTGCTGTGCTGTGGTCCCTGGTCCCTGCAGGAGGGAGGACAGAGAGACAATCACACAAACACTGCTGCTGTGCTGTGGTCCCTGGTCCCTGCAGGAGGGGAGGACAGAGAGACAATCACACAAACACTGCTGCTGTGCTGTGGTCCCTGGTCCCTGCAGGAGGGAGGACAGAGAGACAATCACACAAACACTGCTGCTGTGCTGTGGTCCCTGGTCTCTGCAGGAGGGAGGACAGAGAGACAATCACACAAACACTGCTGCTGTGCTGTGGTCCCTGGTCCCTGGTCCCTGGTCCCTGCAGGAGGGAGGACAGAGAGACAACATGTGCCAGTCACACAGCAACCCGCTGTCCTTTTTTTAATAAATGTTAGATTTTTTTTTTTTACACTACACGGCAAGTCCAAGCCCGGACCAAATCAATTCCTCCGGGCTACCTCGAGAAAATTGTGTGTCTTCATTATTTCAAACAGTGTGCTTAAAGTATCAGACAAGCTCAGTGCATATAGTTGATTTTATTAAAACACTTACGGTGTGTTTAAATATGGAAAAATACACATTTAAAAATGTCAACCAATCGATTGGTCGAAAGGACAGGGGTGGGGGCATAGCACAGTAACACCTGAAGCCCACACAAGGGCAGATATTTCACTTTATTTTAGAAATAAAAACTATTTAGGCAACAGGGATATTGATCCAGCAGGGGATTGAATGTCTCTATTCTGGGTACCAGTCTTTTTGGCTAACATTACATTCCTTGCCACTCCATTTCATTGCCTAAGTGACTGGTCTTTTGGCAATCTCAGGATTTATGGAGGAATTGGTTGTTGGAAATAACATCAACATAAAGTAAAAAATAAACCTTTAGCTGTTAGCTAGGATAGTATTTTGATGCTTAAAATCAAAGCAAAGAGGTTTTGTGGTTGGAATTGCAGTATGTATTTAGTTTGAGAATTAAGGCATGAGCTAGCTGGTTTCATCTGGACAAACTAAACAATTGCTTAGCAACCGGATACCAGCATGTTCTATGGAGAGAAAAAAAAGTGATAGTTCCAAATATTTGGAAAATCGCTGTGATTGGAGGATAGCTGTGAGGGTCATTGAATCAAGATCAACTGTTAGGTAAAGAGACTGGTCCTCAGGCTAGAATTCTAGCCAAATTCTTATTTTCAATGACGGCCTAGGAACAGTAGGGTCTGTCACACACAGATGTTCAGGGGCAGAACGACAGATTTTGTACCTTGTCAGCTTGGGGATTTGAACTTGCAACCTTTCGGTTACTAGTCCAATGCTCTAACCACTAGGCTACGCTGCCGCCCCGTAACCAAGAAGCTTGATCTTAACCTTGACATCTAGCCACTTAGCTAACAAGTTTGCTAACCAAATGCTGGAGCTTTAAAGTGGATAGAATATATTTGGCACATCTTAGATTTCTTAATAGTTATACTTAAAATTTACAGCATTTTAGGGACATGAAATCTTATCAAAAATCTGTTCATATACACCCCCAGAAAGAATAGGACTACTTTCTTACATTTGAGAAGCAAGCACTTAGATATGGTCATTTTCACACTTTGGAAATGATGGAGAGTAAGGCAAGGGAACATTCTATATCAATATAGAGTGGGAAAGGGCCATGGGTTTGGACTATTGATATGTCCTGCAGTAAATTAATTGTGTCCGTCTTGTCCAGCACCAGACTCTACACAGACCGTTACGCCATAGCCAATCAGAGCTACAGCAGGGCTATATGCAAATAAGCCATTTGGCACACGAGCCTGTCATCATTCACTCTGAACTGGACTGTGTTACAGACAGTAGGGCCTGTCATCATTCACTCTGAACTGGACTGTGTGTTAGACATTAGAACCTGTCATCATTCACTCTGAACTGGACTGTGTGTTTACAGACAGTAGGGTCTGTCACACACAGATGTTCAGCGCACACACACATGCATTCTACAGGACTCGGTCACTCGGTCCAACTCTTTCATGATCTCAAACGCCTGTCCCCAAATTGATGATAGTTATTGATCAGATGATCTTCTCATCAAAGCCCTCTGAAAGTAAGGGAGTCTTGTGGCATCATCACCTAACAACCGATGGGCACTCCAAGTCCCCAAGGCAGAGGGAAAGATGAGTGAGCGAGAAAGGATTTCCCCCTCTTAAATCCGTGCTGGGTTAGACACCAAACAAAATGTTTTGCTTGCTCGTCCCGAGAGACTGGACACTGTAAACTTGGCCGAGTCGTCATGGAAACAGCCAGCTGTTCTGTCCGTCCAACATGCTTATGCATCCGTCAGCCCAGCCAGTAATGTGTAAGGGATGTGGGGATCTCTCACTGCAAACTCACTCTGTCGGTACGGTCTAAATGGCTTAGTTCATTCAGATTACTACTAGTATGGTCTAAGATATTGGTTAATGACTTGATACAGGCAAAAACATGTGCATCCAGTCTGAACTGCTGGGCTCATTCAGTTGCCTTGTGTAGAGGACTCTGAGGACAGGCTCTGGTCTGTACCAAGCTCAAAATACACAGTACCAAACCACGCAATAGTTTAGTCACAAAAACAGAGCAGTTCTAAATCACAAGTGAACACCCTGTGGAGAAGTTTGGCATGAAATGACTCGATGGAGAGTTGGATCTAATTAGGAAGAGAGCAGATTAGAGGCATTTAGGACTACAGGGAGCCCTTGACAGGCGCAACACTGATGGAGTAAAAGCCCAGATACACACCCACTGCTGACTAAGGACTACTACCACTGGCAGGGACAAAAGACACGTACATATAGATAATTACAAACAGATACTGTATTGTACAAACATCTATCGGTTTCATAAAAGTCAGAAGGGTTGTTTAAAAACCATTCTGTCCAATCGCCTGAGTTCTAGTATTATGTTATGTAGAGTGGAAAACACGCAGCTACGGCAGTGTACGATAACTAGTGAACAGCAGTTCACTGTGCATATCTGTTCAGCCTTCTAAATGACCCTGGAAAGGGATCAAGTGCTGGCCAACTGGTGAACTCATCAACCGTGGTTCAAAACAATTCTCTAAATGTCTAGAAATTATACCTCTCAAACAGTGGAAAGAAGGCGAGAGATCTACAAAGTATTCGAAAACAAATCCAATTTTGGTAAACTCCTATATCTACTGGGTGAAATACCATAGTGTGCCATCACAGCAGCAAGATTTGTGACCTGTTACCACAAGAAAAGGTCAACCAATGAAGAACAAACACCATTGTAAATATGTTTACTTATTTTCCCTTTTGTACTTTAACTATTTGCACATCGTTACAACACTGTATATAGACATATGACATTTGAAATGTCTTTATTCTTTTGGAACTTCTGAGTGTAATGTTTACTGTTCATTTGTATTGTTTATTTCACTTGTGTTTATTATTTACTTCACTAGCTTTGGCAATGTTAACTTATGTTTCCCATGCCAATAAAGCCCTTGAATTGAGAGAGAAGGCGAGAGAACAAGAGAGAGACAAAGAAGAGGGAGAGAGAAAGACAGAAAGAGAGAAGCAACATGACAAAATGTCAAAAATATAATAACAATAAGTGTCATTTATCCAAATTTGAAACCCTTATTCAAGGTTTCAAAAACCTCTCTGATTAGAGTAGGCTACCCGTCCTGTTGGGGGAAGACACAGAGAGCTCTGGGTTGGCAGCACACTACATTGCTGCCTGCCATAAGTTGAGGGACAGTGTCTGACAGACCAATCAACCTGCGCATGTCCTCTACTGTATGCTTATTGTTATTGTATGGTTATTTTGACCCTTGGTTATTGTTACTGTTGTCCCGTTGACAATTTTGATTCTTATTATTTTCATATTGTAAATATCCAAAGTAGGCTTTGGCAATACGTTCATTGTTACGTCATGCCAATAAAGTAAATTGAATTGAGAGCGAGAGCTCTTCTCATAACAGGCCTATTACGAGGAAGCCATGTTTGAGGGCTTTCCTGGAAATGCCTTTGAGGGCTCCAATCATCCGTGTAATTGTGGACAGGCAATGACGCAGCCAGACCCTCCTTGAAGGGAAACAGGACCCTATTAAACCCTGTGCTTAGAGTTAGTGGTCCTCTGAATACTTTCAAAAATACTTCCTTCCTTCCCTCTTCCTCCCTTCCTAGGATTTATATGTGTCTCGATCGGCAAGGCTTCAATTACATAGCTTTCTCCTATCCAGTGATGTCAGGGCGTATAGGCTACTTATGGGATACTTCAAGGAAGGAACAACGTCTTCCTGAGTATTTACAGGGCTGTGGATTGAATGAGGAGCACTGTCTGATCCGCACCTAATCCCTTCCGTTTCCAAATCATTGATTATGCAGTACTCTTTAGGTAGGAACAGGAGTGTTTTTCTGACCATGGGGCCTGAACAGGTAAAACGCCTAGGCTAATGTTTCAGGCAAAGTTTTACAGCAACGGGTTATAGAAGTCAAATGTAAAAAGCTCTGCCTCTAGCTAACACACTTAGGAAGCAACAGTAGTAACACAACATCCTGTAGTTCCTACCGTCAGACTAAACTACAACCTGAAAGAACCATGTCTATTACAGCATTGTAGCATACTGGAATTGGAGCCACATGCTGCTAATCAGATTGGTCCAAGTTTAATGGATGTCACATGAGCGACTTCCTTGTGTGTGTGTGTGTGCGTGTGTGGGGGGGGTCAATGGCCAGAGCTTTAGTCCTATGTTGACTAATTTGCAAACATACACACTCACCAACAGTCCCTTCTATAAATAGTGACATTTCCAGGGAACTGGGGACCTTCAGGCAGTTTTGGAAATGCTTGTGTGATGACGGCATGTCACAGGGGACATATTTCACCCTTAATTGGGACTGGAGACCCCCCCCCCTGCAAAAACAAAAGGGAAAAACATCAATTTCCTCTTCAGAGTAGATTGGGCAGTGTTTAGCCACAAAGCTGTGTTCCTCTAGAGCAACAGTTCCCAAGAGGAACAGAGAGCGCTCCTAATGCATCTTTCTGTGAGTGAATAAGGGGGAGATATTGTGTGCGTGTCAGTATATGTAAGTGTGTGTTTGAGTGCGTGTCTCAGTGTACAACAGAGTGTACAAAATACCTGCTCTATCCATGACAAGGGTCGACCAGGTAATCCAGGTGAAAGCTATGATCCTTTATTGTTAAATCCACTTCGAATCAGTGGACATGGAGAAGACAATTGAAAAAATTATTTTTAAGCCTTGAGAAATGGATTGTTCGTGGTGTGCCATTCTGAGGGTGAATGGGCAAGACAAAAAAAAGACTTAAGTGCGTTTGAAAGGGGTATGGTAATAGGTGCCAGGAGCACCAGTTGGATTGCGTCAAGAACTGCAACGCTGCTGGGTATTACATGCTCAACAGTTTCCCATGTGTATCAAGAATGGTCCACCACCCAAAGGACATCCTGACAACTTGACAACTGTGAAAAGGATTGGAGTCAACATGGGCCAGCATCCCTGTGGAATGCTTTGGACACCTTGAAGTCCATGCACTGACGAATTGAGGCTGTTCTGAGGGAACAAGGGGGTGGGGTGCAACTCAATATTAGGAAGGTGTTCCTAATGTTTTGTACACTCAGTGTATGTAAGAGTATGTGTTTTTGAGAACATGTAACCACATGTACAGTACCAGTCAAAAGTTTGGACACACTTGTTCATGGGTTTTCTTTATTTTTATTTTTTACAACTTCCTACATTATAGAATAATAGAGAAGACGTCAAAACAATGAAATAACACATATGGAATCGTGTAATAACCACACAAAAAAAAGAGTTGAATCAAAATATATTTTATGAGATTCTTCAAAGCAGCCACCCCTTGCTGTGATGACAGCTTTGCAAACTTGGCATTCTCTCAACCAGCTTCATAAGGTCGTCACCTGGAATGCATTTCAATTAACAGGTGTGCATTCATAAATGTTCATTTGCATTTGAGCCAATCAGTTTTGTTGTGACATGGTAGGGGGGGTATACAGAAGATAGCCCTATTAGATAAAAGACCAAGTCCGTATTATGGCAAGAACAGCTCAAATAAGCAAAGAGAAACGACAATCCATCATTACTTTAAGACACGAAGGTCAGTCAATCCAGAACAAGTGCAGTTGCAAAAAACATCAAGTGCCATGATGAAACTGGCTCTCATGAGGACCGACACAGGAAAAGGAAGTTACCTCTGCTGCAGAGGATAAGTTCATTAGAGTTACCAGCCTCACAAATTGCAGCCCAAATAAATGCTTCAGACTTCAAGTAACAGTCATCTCAACCTCAACTGTTGAGGAGACTGCGTGAATTTTTTATTTTACCTTTATTTAACCAGGCAAGTCAGTTAAGAACAAATTCTTATTTTCAATGACGGCCTAGGAACAGTGGGGCAACTGCCTGTTCAGGGGCAGAACGACAGATTTGTACCTTGTCAGCTCGGGGATTTGAACTTGCAACCTTTCGGTTACTAGTCCAATGCAGACCATTCATGGTTGAATTGCTGCAAAGAAACCACTACTAAAGGACCAATAAGAAGAAGAGACTTGCTTGGGCCAAAAAACACGAGCAACGGACATTAGATCAGTGGAAATCTGTCTGGCTAGTCCAAATGTGAGATTTTTGGTTCCAACTACTGCGTCTTTGTGAGACGCAGAGTAGGTGAACGGATGATCTCCGCATGTATGGTTCCCACTGTGAAGAATTGAGGAGGTGGTGTGATGGTGCTTTACTGGTGACACTGTCTATGATTTATTTAGAATTCAAGGCACACTTAACCAGCATGGCTACCACAGCATTCTGCAGCAATACGCCATCTCGCCTGGCAATACGCCATCTCGCTTGAATTCCAAGAGTGTGCAAAGCTGTCATCAAGGCAAAGGGTGGCTACTTGAAGAATCTCAAATGTATTTTGATTTGGTTAACATTTCTTTGGTTACTACATAATTCCATGTGTGTTATTTCTTTGTTTTAATGTCTTCGCTATTATTCTACAATGTCAAAAATGGTAAAAATAAAGAAA
The DNA here is from genome assembly GCF_036934945.1 of Oncorhynchus masou masou. Taxonomy (NCBI): domain Eukaryota; kingdom Metazoa; phylum Chordata; class Actinopteri; order Salmoniformes; family Salmonidae; genus Oncorhynchus; species Oncorhynchus masou. The sequence continues at coordinate 16,273 of NW_027011177.1, read as the reverse complement.
AACCCTTGAATGAGTAGGTGTCCAAACTTTTGACTGGTACTGTGTGTGGTGTGCACAGTATTTGTTTGTACAAGTGCGTGTTGTTCCTCGGCCAGGGATCCTGAGAAAGCATTTCTGTACACCTATAGAACACCTTTTCCCATATATTAGAAAGAGAGGGTGATGGAGAGAAAGAGACCATACCTATACACACACACACACACACACGTGATTGCAGACCTATCATGATGTCATCCCTCAGTCAGGTTATTAGGCTCGACGGCTAGCACAAACGTGTAGCTCCACACACACAGCACTGTCCTTACTGTATTCTACACTAATATGAGCGTTGCCAAGTAACTTGTTAGAACTGAGATGGAGTGTGAGGTCCCTCTTCTATCATTCATTCTCTCTCGGAGTACACTCTCTTCCTCGGTCTTTCCCTTCAGCCTCTGGCATGGCTGCAACATGACCTCATCTGGAATGGGCTGATATCCAACACACAAATATATGTTTGAATACAGTGTTACTTTATCTAACATGACAAACACACATCTTTCAAAATGCATACACACACACACACACACACACACACTGTCAGAGCCCCTTATAAGGTCTTGTTGATGATGTAATGTGCTGTAGGGCTGTGCTGTCTGGCTGGGAGTGTATTGAGAACACGTCTCATAATGTTAGTTTTCTGCCTGGAATGCCCACATTGCGAGTAACGCCGGGAAGGAGAGGTGGGTGAGCTGAGGGAATAGGAATTGATCCGAGACTTTACAGATAAGGTAGGAAGAAACCCAGATGAACTAAGGAAAATGCTACAGAATAGTCCCTTTAGTGTGTATGAGTGTGTGAAATGGTTTAGCCTACTTTTAGGTTCCGCAAATTAATCCTAAAATTGCAAGTAATTATTTAGCTATCCAGTGATGGATTTAGATCTGCTCTTATTAGCCTACATATAGCCTAGATTTATGACACAAAATAATGGTAACATGCTGAATAAGGCTTAAAGTATTTGTCAAACACTCAAATTAAATTGCACCCATACATTTGACTTATCAGACAAGTCTAGGAAAAAAGACAACCAGTCTAGAGAAAAGTTAGCCTACAACAGTAATACAGCTGCTTAATCATGATCAAATATTCATCTTCATTGATATTACTAGAAATTATAGGCTACATTAGCCTACATATTCACACACACACACAAAATGTTGAGTATGGTTACTATCACTAATCACATTTACCAGTAGAGCGATGAGCTAATCCCAAACTCAGTTCACATTTCCCATAACGCTCCCGGCATGGATTTTACAGCATTCCGAACCATGTTGGGGATAAATCATTTGGGAATTTTCAGTGAGAAGATGTGCCAAGTTGAAACGTATTAAGTTAAATAGCACTAATAGAGAACAGCATTCAGTTTTTCCATGAAGGAATCCTGTAAAAGTTCAAAATGAAGGGTAAACTTTGTGACCAGTTTAGCTACTGTAGAATTAGGCTGTGTTTTGGGCCTGTGTGTGTGTAAGAAAATCAACATTGAGTACTGACAGTTACAAAGCTCATTAGCATTTCTGTACTGTCGTAAAACTTATGACATGCCAAGAAAATGCTCATAAAAACAACCAAATATTTAGAGAAAATAAACTACTAAATTGCATTGCAAATTAATCAAACATAATACATCAATGCAAGACCTCACAGAAAACGTCAGAACTCCTCAATGATGTAACTCCGCACGCTAGCCCTATAGAAACACTTATAGGCATCCGTAACCACAAGACAAAAAATGAATATGAAATTAATGTTAAAAAGAAACTTGCATCAGCTTTGTGCATGCTAATGTCAGTGTGTGTGTCTGGGCATGTATGTGTAATGTGCGTGTATTTATATGTAACATGTTTATGCCGATGTGTATGGTGAAACCTGGAGGACTTTGTAAATGTAGCCCATCTGTAATTGCCTGTGGAACAAGGGAGAATTCCTATCAGAGTAGGTACACGTGTTATGACATGCAGTAGAGAGGGTACTAAGGGTAGAGGAACGCCTTCATTAGCCAACAGCTCCTTTGACCACACCATCTGTGATGTCAGCCAAACATCTTTAAAACACCAAGGGACAGGCCCGGAGGCCGTGGAGGAAAATTAGATGGATAAATACGCAGTTGTCCATCTAGGAACAGAGGCTCAAACTCAGAGAGAGACGGAGGCCAGGGAACAGGAGGAAATTATGTCTCCGTCAAGGACATGGTACATTTCCTGTTAGCTCACCAGCTCAGTAGTGTACTGTAGTAGACAGAGGGAAAAGAGTGTGGGAGGACTTCCACATTGGAAAACATTGCATTCAGAGACAAATGCAGGCAGCCATTGCATGTCTTAATTGAATGTAAAGACTCGTAAAACCTTGAACAGACGTCTAGAGTTGTAAAGTTAAACCACACCTTTCAATATAAACTACATTTTGTTTGTCTCCCTCTTCTACAGGCTGAAGCTGCTGCTCATCCAGGAGAAAGCCTATAGGGAAAGAAAGGAGGAAAAGAGCGAGAAAGAGGTCTCTGCTTTAAAGGAAGAGCTGACTAAACTCAAGTCTTTTGCATTGTTGGTCATTGACGACAGCAACGCCTTACAGATCAGCTTTCACAGCAGAGCAAACGTGTCCAGGAACTGACGGACATTGGCAGGCCACGCCCAACGGGTGCATAAACTCCATCATTCCAGGGCAAAGGAGCAGGAGCTTAAGTAATTCGCTTGGAAACAGAGTTACGCGAACAAGCTTCCACTTCCACCTCAACCAGGAAGCCATGATGGCCAAACTGGCCAATGAGGATGCCCAGAACCGACAGCTGTGTCAGCGGTTGGCCGCCCTCAGCCGACAGCTGGATGAGCTAGAGGGGACAAGGAGCGCCCTCAAGAGGGCAGAGGAGGAGCTGCAGGAGCTGAGGGATAGGCTAAGCCATAGGGGAGAAGAGTGCACAACAACTTCTGGCTTGCTCTCAGAAGTGGAACAGCTGAGGAGGAGAGTGGTGGAGATGGAAGGAAACGACAAGGAGCTGATCCGCATGGGAGACCAATGCCGGGACCTAGACCGCAAACTGGGGAGGAGTCCAGTCAGAGCCGAAGCCTGAAGGCCGAGGTGGACAAGCTGAATGATCGGATAAGTGACCTGGACAGACTGGAGGAGGCTCTGGGAAAAAGCAGGCAGGAGTGCAGTGCACTGAAGGGAAGCCTGGAGAAGGAGAGGGCCAACACCAAGCAGCTGTCTGGAGAGCTGAATACCCTCAAGGTGCGGGTGAGGGAACTGGAAGTCATCGAGGGCCAGCTGGAAAGATCAGAGGGGGCGTTGAGACTGGACTTTGCCAAGTTGAGAACACTCACAGTGGTGTTGGTTGAAGAGAGGAAGAACATGGCCGAGAGAGTCAAGCAAACAGAAGAGAAACTCCAGGAGAAGAAGGATGGGAAACTGCAGGCTGAGTGTGACAGCGTGTCGACAGCCACAGAGAAACTCATTGAGGAGAGCCGCAAGGCACTGAGGTCTAAAGCAGAGCTAGAGGAGAAGATTCAGAGAGTGGCAAAAGACCGGGACGAGCTGAGGTTGAGGCTGAGGGCAGAGGAGGAAAGGAGTGGGGGTCTGCAGAGCAAAGTTAGCACCATGAAAAAGATCATTCAGGTCCTGGAGGTTAAAGGGGGAGAGTTCTGTCGAGAAGTCAAGATCCCCCTGCTGGACAACACTAACCACTGCTACCAACAAGAAGAGAATAAAGTCAAAGAACTCACCCAGGAGGTAGACAGACTGAGCAGGAGACTCATGCAGAAGGGAGTGGTGGAGGGTGAGCTGATGAAGGCCGAGGAGGACTTTGATTCCCTAGAGATGAGGTGGTTCAAGGAGCAGGAGAGAGCCAGGGCCCTGGCAGTGGAGCTGGAGGAGTCCAGGAAGGAGGTCTCTAAGTACCAGCTGGCAGAGAAGAAGGAGAAAAACCAGGAGCACCTCCTCCTCAGTCGACTTCAGGAGGAGCAGGTCAGGGCTGTCCTCCTCAAAAGGGAGGTGGAGGCTCTCAAGGAGAAGGTCCAGAGGCTGATGGGGACAGAGGAGTCCATCTGTCGAGTGCAAATGGACAGCTCTACCCTGCAGAAGAGGCTGACCCAGCAGGAGGTCAGGAACAGGGAGCTGGCCAGAGAGATGGAGGGACTGACCCATGAGCTGGACAGGTACCGGCGAGTCAGCAAGAGCCTCCGGCCCGGCATGACTGGTCGACGCTTCTTAGACCTCCACCTGTCCACCAAGGAGGTGCAGACGGAGCCCGCAGACACCCTGCCACCTGACTACAAGAGCCTGACTCCGCTGGCGCTCAGCTGTAAACTGTATGAGGAGATCGATGGAGAGGACCCAAATCAAAACGAGGATCTTGACCTTAAGTGCAACTCGCCTCCGCTAACAAGCATTGAAAGCTTGAACCACCAAAACAGTTCACCTAACGACAAGGACAACCCCCATACCATTAACGGCAAATTGTTACAGGGTAACTTTGTCCAGAAAGGAGATGTGACGCTTGCACACACCCCGGGGCAGTCCTTACACATCAAGGTAACGCCGGACCATGGGCACAACACGGCCACACTGGAGATCAGCAGCCCCACTGCCGACAATACCACATCCTATACCAGCACCGCAGTTATCCCCACCAGCGGAGCCCCACCAAAACAGAGATTCACCATCATCCCAAACACTGCCATCTCCCCAACGGCCAGAACAAAGAGCTCCCTGCCCCCAGAGGGATTTGGCAGCCCTGAAAGAGCCCTCTCCCCTCTCACCATGACCCCCATCACTGTAAACTCCCCAGACTCCTCCAGGTCAGCGTCACCTGACTACACCGGCTCTCCCAACCAGATGGTAACAGTCAGTACTGGATCGCTTGAATCCAGTGAGGTCATAGGTCAAGCCATGTTTCGTGTGAGCCCGGAGAGGCGGAACGGTTGGCAGCTCCAGAGGTCTAACAGCACTGGTCCCAGCGTCATCACCACAGAGGACAACAAGATCCACATCCATCTTGGGAGCCCCTATATCCAGTCGATTAACGGTATAACTCAGAGCCAGGGACCATATCACACCCCCGGAAAGGAACCAAGGACGCCAGTACTGACCAATGGCTGCCACATCAAAGGCGGCAGCAAGATCACCAGTAGCATCACCATAACCCCTGCCAACACCCCTGCCGCACGACCCTCATACATTACAGTAAGTTGCCCTTATGATTGAAACGCCCACCTCCATCCCGCCTCGAGTGACCTAGCTTCCCTTACCCAACCCTGAGTCAGTTTCACCGGAAAAGCAACAGAGCATCAGCCCTAACCAGCCTGTCTGAACAGCCACATCATCATCATAATAAGTGTATTGTTGCATAACTGTGTGCATGAGAAAGCACTTATCTAATCCTGTCTGGACTCACACCTGCACTGAATGTGAAATGGTCACCTAAATCTTTTCAAGACTACTACTTACAAATATAGCCTCCCACATTTCTGACATGTGCATTTAATAATTCCCTATACCTTGTTACATTTAACCATTAAAAACAGTTTGGTTTCTTTTGTTGTTTCCCCTGTTGTCCATTTACTAGAGGCCAGTTCCTAATTAATATTTGACTATAAGTCTACAATAGGATGTATTTAATATTTATATTACTTAGGCTAACCACGTTTGTTAATTAGGCTATATATTTTTCTGATGAGTCTCATTGACTGTGAAATACTTAAACAATGACAATGTTTACATGTGCACCAATATCCCACTATTAATCGGGATACTTAAGTATCCCGTTTTTGAGTTGACGCATATAAAGAACATCATACCCAGGGGCATCCCGAGTGGCGCAGCGGTTAAAGCACTGCATTGAAGTGCTAGAGGCGTCACTACAGACCCGAGTTCAATCCCGGGCTGTATCACAACCGGCCGTGATCGGGAGTCCCATAGGGTTAAACTCCCAAGCCCTTGGGGGAGTTGCAACGAGGAGACAAGATTGAAATTGGGGAGAAAAGGGGTTATGATAAATTTGCGGGTTTCATGGACCAGCTAAGCTTCTGGGAGAGCACAATGGTTCCCTTTTGATTAGTTATTAAACCCGGATAAGATGCCTGGGATATGCGGATCTTAGACGGGATACTGTGGCATGTAAACATCTTATCCCATTTACTGCGGTCTACGCAGGCTCAGTTTTGCATATCATGGATGACAAACAAATCATTTCAAAACTAGGCTACAGTTCCATCCACCATTATAATTCCATAATCATGTATTTTGCTGATCCTCCATACTGGACCGTATAGACTACTGGCTTCTTTCACCCATAATTTAGACAACGTTCTGCTAATCATTTTGGATATTTGGTAGGGAAATGTATGATTTCCGACATTTGGTAGACTATTGTTTGTCAACTATAGTTAGAAGAGAAGCTGCATGTATCTGTCACAACCGGTTGCCCTTTGAGACTAAATAAAGTGGTGCTCACCAGAACGTCTTAATTGATAGAATGAATGCATTAGTAATGTAGTTAACACCGCTAAAGTTCTGTTTTGAATCTCATCACGGACAACTTTAGCATTTTAGTGAATTAGCAACTGTAACTACTTTATAGCTACATTGCATGTTAGCTAACCCTTTTAGCTAACCCTTCCCCTTCAACTCCTAAACTTAACCCTAACCCAGCTAACATTAGCCAGCTACCTAGAATTCGTAACATATTGTACATTTTGCACATTCATAAAATATAATAATGAATTGTAATTTGTAACATATCATACGAAATGGAGTGTCCCCGATTTACTTACAGAATAATACAGAATAATACAAAATGCTCTGAGACCAGGTTGTTTGTGCTGTTGAAATACTGTCTACTTGCATTACTGTCAAAGACAACACATTACAGACACATTCACATTTTCTCAAGAGACGCTGAAAGAAATAATTTCTCCACTCCTGTTCCCAAGACAAAATTAACATTTATTATATAATGTTACTGCAAGAAATGCAATATTCTGCAGGAGTTAATATTATATTATGCTTCATGTGAGAGGTTATAGGCCTCCATATTTCACTTAATATTCCATTTAAATCATATGAACTTAAATGAGGAATATTCTGTTTGTTCATGGCTACAGGGATACTTGCGGGTGGGATATCAAAAGGTGCATGTAAACAGCTTACCTCAAATAAGACCTGAAGAGTGATACGAGTTACTATTAAGATCAAATCAAATTTTATTTGTCACATACACATGGTTAGCAGATGTTAATGCGAATGTAGCGAAATGCTTGTGCTTCTAGTTCCGACAATGCAGTAATAACCAACGAGTAATCTAGCTAACAATTCCAAAACTACTGTCTTATACACACAACTGTAAAGGGATAAAGAATATGTACATAAAGATATATGAATGAGTGATGGTACAGAGCGGCATAGGCAAGATGCAGTAGATGGTATCATGGTAATATATTAGCGCATGTAAACAGCTTACCTCAAATAAGACCTGAAGAGTGATATATGAGCTACTAATAAGAATACTGAGTGCATGTCAACGTGGTCCTTGTAACTCCGAAATGGTTGAAAATAGCAGTTGGAAGTTGGATATTGTTTTTAATGCTCTCAATTTTAATACTCACTGAGACCTAAAAGATCAACTCCACAACTTTTCAACCTCATTTTGCATCTACAGCACAATACCTGTGTCAATAAATGTGATAACAGTACATTTAAGTTTTGTAGGAAAAAAATCACTAAAAAGTTCTACCCGATGACATTTTTTATACTGTTATTTTCAAACACTAACATTAGAGATGGCGTAGGGAGCAAGAAAATCCCCTCCCTTGGGCTAGAAACAACTTCCAGGTTTTGAAAATCACCGTCTTTTACTTTTAATCCTACCCTGATCTTTTTAACCACAGATCATATAAATGTGCTGTTTTCACATACGTAGACAATGGTTTGGTGCTAGAGATAATGAATGAGGTTGAAAAGTGTCAGAATTGATTTTTAACACAGAGGATTTTACCATCCTCTGTGTTAAGAGGCTGACAAACCAATAGGGATTAATGGGACAGAAAAAAAACAGCAGTAAATTCCAACATATGTGCTTGGATCAGTGAGATTCACAGGCTGATGTCATCACCAATTCATCTCTACCACACCACAACCCCAGCATGAGCATATGCGTGTATTCTCTGTAGGCCCGTGTGTAAGTGTGGCGGCTGCAGTCATATCCAATGATACACAGGAAATCTCAGCTCAGATAAAAAGCACTGTGTAGTAGACTAGAGCAAAGGGGAGCGGCACTGTGCAGTAGACTCGAGCAAAGGGGAGCAGCACTGTGTAGTAGACTAGAGCAAAGGGGAGCAGCACTGTGTAGTAGACTAGAACAAAGGGGAGCAGCACTGTTCAGTAGACTAGAGCAAAGGTGAGTAGCACTGTGCAGTAGACTAGAGCAAAGGGCAACACTGTGTAGTAGACTAGAGTAAAGGGGAGCAGCACTGTGCAGTAGACTCGAGCAAAGGGGAGCAGCACTGTGTAGTAGACTAGAGCAAAGGGGAGCAGCACTGTGTAGTAGACTAGAGCAAAGGGGAGCAGCACTGTGTAGTAGACTAGAGCAAAGGGGAGCAGCACTGTGCAGTAGACTAGAGCAAAGGGCAACACTGTGTAGTAGACTAGAGTAAAGGGGAGCAGCACTGTGCAGTAGACTCGAGCAAAGGGCAACACTGTGTAGTAGACTAGAGCAAAGGGGAGCGGCACTGTGCAGTAGACTCGAGCAAAGGGCAACACTGTGTAGTAGACTAGAGCAAAGGGGAGCAGCACTGTGTAGTAGACTAGAGCAAAGGGCAACACTGTGCAGTAGACTAGAGCAAAGGGCAACACTGTGTAGTAGACTAGAGCAAAGGGGAGCAGCACTGTGTAGTAGACTAGAGCAAAGGGCAACACTGTATAGTAGACTCGAGCAAAGGGCAACACTGTGTAGTAGACTAGAGCAAAGGGAGCAGCACTGTGTAGTAGACTAGAGCAAAGGGGAGCAGCACTGTGCAGTAGAGTAAAGGGGAGCAGCACTGTGCAGTAGACTCGAGCAAAGGGCAACGCTGTGTAGTAGACTAGAGCAAAGGGGAGCAGCACTGTGCAGTAGACTAGAGCAAAGGGGAGCAGCACTGTGTAGTAGACTAGAGCAAAGGGGAGCAGCACTGTGCAGTAGACTCGAGCAAAGGGCAACACTGTGTAGTAGACTAGAGCAAAGGGGAGCAGCACTGTGTAGTAGACTACAGCGAAGGGGAGCAGCACTGTGTAGTAGACTAGAGCAAAGGGGAGCAGCACTGTGTAGTAGACTAGAGCAAGGGGAGCAGCACTGTGTAGTAGACTAGAGCGAAGGGGAGCAGCACTGTGTAGTAGACTAGAGCAAAGGGGAGCAGCACTGTGCAGTAGACTCGAGCAAAGGGCAACACTGTGTAGTAGACTCGAGCAAAGGGCAACACTGTGTAGTAGACTAGAGCAAAGGGGAGCAGCACTGTGTAGTAGACTACAGCGAAGGGGAGCAGCACTGTGTAGTAGACTAGAGCAAAGGGGAGCAGCACTGTGTAGTAGACTAGAGCAAAGGGGAGCAGCACTGTGTAGTAGACTACAGCGAAGGGGAGCAGCACTGTGTAGTAGACTACAGCGAAGGGGAGCAGCACTGTGTAGTAGACTAGAGCAAAGGGGAGCAGCACTGTGTAGTAGACTAGAGCAAAGGGGAGCAGCACTGTGTAGTAGACTAGAGCAAAGGGGAGCAGCACTGTGTAGTAGACTAGAGCAAAGGGGAGCAGCACTGTGTAGTAGACTAGAGCAAAGGGGAGCAGCACTGTGTAGTAGACTAGAGCGAAGGGGAGCAGCACTGTGTAGTAGACTAGAGCAAAGGGGAGCAGCACTGTGTAGTAGACTAGAGCAAAGGGGAGCAGCACTGTGTAGTAGACTAGAGCAAAGGGGAGCAGCACTGTGTAGTAGACTAGAGCAAAGGGGAGCAGCACTGTGTAGTAGACTAGAGCAAAGGGGAGCAGCACTGTGTAGTAGACTAGAGCGAAGGGGAGCAGCACTGTGTAGTAGACTAGAGCAAAGGGGAGCAGCACTGTGTAGTAGACTAGAGCAAAGGGGAGCAGCACTGTGTAGTAGACTAGAGCAAAGGGGAGCAGCACTGTGTAGTAGACTAGAGCAAAGGGGAGCAGCACTGTGTAGTAGACTACAGCGAAGGGCAACACTGTGCAGTAGACTACAGCGAAGGGAAGGGGGGAGCCGCACCTGGGGAACTTTAACTGAGTACTCAGTGAGGTTAGGCCTACTTTATATGGTTACATTTTTTCCCAAACGTGATCTATTTCAAGGATCAGAGTTCCAATGTGAAAATAAATCAACTGAATCTGTAGCCTTATTTGGGCAAGCAATTCAACCACAAACAAACATATCTCCTAAGCCGAGATAGTCAAGGATAAGAAGCACACACACAAAGTTGTGACGGAGACAGACACAGAGCATACGTACTCTACAGAGTGAAGTAAGTAATAGTACTTTTTAGCTTCAAAGAAAAAGGTCTCCCGAGTTGTGCAGTGGTCTGAGTGCTAGAGGCGTCACTACAGACCCTGGTTCGAATCGGTGGCGCACAATTGGCCCAGCGTCGTCCGGGTTAGGGTTAAGCCGGCCTAGGCCGTCATCGTAAATAAGAATTTGGTCTTAACTGACTTGCCTAGTTAAATTAAGGTAAAAAAAAATCTAAAAGAAAAGAAAGACTCAGCTGAAGATCAGAGAAACAGACTTCTAATGCAGTATCCTGTATCTATGGCGACAAGATGAATCCTACCATTATAACACCAGAGGAGAGAAAACAAGCTGGGAGCCATCAGGAGCAGACAGACAGAACCTGACATAGATGAAGTGTTTCCAGTGCTGATGATATCACTTGGCGAGGCCGTGACCAGGCCTGATGACATTTTGGAACGATTATGGCTTAACTCAGGCCATACATCAGAGGCCTTACAGCCACAAACTCAGTCAGTCAGTCAGAATATTAAAGACTCGTGTTAAAAGGAGCCACCAGCTTTCATATGTTCTCATGTTCTGAGCAAGGAACGTTAACTTTTATACATGGCACATATTGCACTTTTACTTTCTTCTCCAACACTGTGTTTTTGCATTATTTAAACCAAATTGAACATGTTTCATAATTTATCGGTTATTTTATCCTTATTTGTTATTTTTATCCATTATTAGAAAAATATATTTGAGGCTAAATGTATTTTATTGATGTATTATATTGCGTTAAAATAAGTGTTCATTCAGTATTGTTGTAATTGTCATTATTACAAATATATATTTTTAAAAGTTTTTCTTTATTATATATATATATTTATTTTAAATCGGTATCGGTTGTTTTTGGTCTTCCAATAATCGTATCGGCGGTGGAAAATCATAATCGGTCGACTTCTAACCAGAACCCACTGGATTCTCCAATTATATTGAATGAACTACAGGACTAAATACAAACCTTCCAACCCCAAAAGGCCTGTAGTGTTGATGGTATCCTCAATTAATTGATAAAATACACAGACCACAAATTCCAATTGGCTATACTTAAACTCTTTAACATCATCCTTAAGCTCTGGCATCTTCCCCAATATTTGGAACCACACTCTGATCACCACAATCCACAAAAGTGGAGACGAATTTGACCCCAATAACAGTGGGATATGCATCAACGGCAACCTTTGAAAAATCCTCTGCATTATCATTAATAGCAGACTCGTACATTTCCTCAGCGAAAACAATGTACTGAGCAAATGTCAAATTGGCTTTTTATCAAACAGACCACGTATTCACCGTGCACATCCTAATTGACCAAAAACAACTATATGTATTCTCATGCTTTGATGAATTCAAAAAGCATTTGAAACAATTTGGAATGAGGGTCTGCTATACAAATTGATGGAAAGTGGTGTTGGGGGAAAAACATGACATTGCACCCAGCCTCACCCTACTAGAATCTGAAGTCAAGCTAAAAATACTTCAAATCAGTTATAGAACCCATTGCCCTTTATAGTTGTGAGGTCTGGGGTCTGCTCACCAACCAAAAATTCACAAAATGGGACAAAGCATTCACCAAACATATCCTCCGCTTAACGTAAAACACTAAATAATGCATGCAGTGCAGAATTAGGCCGATGCCCGTCAATTATCAAAATTCAGAAAAGAGACAATAAATTCTACAACCACCTAAAATGTAACAATTCCAAATCCTTCCATAACAAAGCCATCACCTACAGAGAGATGAACCTGGAGAAGAGTCCCCTAAGGAAGCTGGTCCTGAACCCACAGAGCCCCAGGACAGCAACACAATTAGACCCAACAAAAATCATGAGAAAAGAAAAAGATAATTGTCAATTAATTAACTAAAATAAATAAAAATAGGAAACTAGAATGCTATTTGGCCATAAACAGAGTGTACACAGTGGCAGAAAGCAATCTTTGACTAGGGATGCACAATATATCGGTGAGCATATCGGAATCGGACGAAATTCGCAAAAAAATGCCAACCTCAGCCCGATGTCTAGTTTAACGCTCGATGTGCAAAACCGATGACAAAGCTGATGTGCATATATAACATAACATAACAACACCACGGAAAATACATCGATACACAGAACAAAAGCAGAAAAATACTAAGCGCACACTTCCAACAACTGAACACGTTGAGCAGGCATTTGAAAGAGTAAGAAATGATCCGCGAGACAACTCAAAAGGTGAAATCCATTAGCGCCAAAATAATAGAATTCATTATGCTACTTGCTATGGGCGTCACGACTGATATTTGGACCAGCGATGTCAGCCCCGTGAGCATGCAGAGTCTGGCAGCACAGTGGGTCGACGAGGATTTCATACAGAAGAAAGCCGTACTGCATGCTCAAGAATGTGCTAGTTCTCATACCGCTGCTGCCATTTCAATGACATTTGAGAACATGAACACACTCCTAGTGCCATTCGAACAACTGACTGGAGAAATAAGCTCATCAACTGCGTCTGCAGCAGATGTGACACCCTCTGTCATGGCATTGAAACACCTGCTCAACAAAACTGCCAACAAACCGTGGGGTTAAAAACTTACAAAAGTACTCGAGACTGTGAACAAGTTTTTTGGTGGTATTCTCTCTGAGCCTCTACTGTGTCGCCACCATGCTCGATGCCAGGTACAAGGACCGCTACTTCGATGCAGACAAGAAACAGGGTTATACGTGAAATGTTACATACACAGATAGACAAAATGGAAACGAACATAGTGACAGTGCGCACCGAGGCCACGGACAGACAGAGCTGAAACTTCACTGCTTGACATGTATGATGAAATCCTGGTTGAGAATGAAACGACTGAACAAATGAACAACGAAACAGCACAGCAAGTAAGTGAAAGAAATAGGTTTTGATTATGTTTTACTGGTAATGGGGACATACGTAAACGCCAACAAAATAACTATTTGGTCAGTGCGGTGTGTGTGTATAACCTTTATTTAACCAGGCAGTCAGTTAAACCCTCTTAGGAGATCGGGCTACTTTTTCAACATTCTGTTAAAAATCGCGCAACATTTCAACGTCCTGCTACTATTCCAGGAATATAGTATATGATATGATTAGTATGTGTGCATAGAAAACACTCTGAAGTTTCTAGAACTGGTTCAATGGTGTTGACTATAACAGAACGAGTTCCGTGGTCAAAATCGCCAGAAAACCTGGTCACTAAATCGACGGAGAGAAAATCAATCTGCCAGTCTCATGTATTGTCCTATTGGAAGGAAAGATATTAAGGCTGAGGATACAGTTCCTATCGTTTCCACACAATGTCGCAGTGTTGTGATTTCGATTCAACTAAATCCTTGGTCATCTGAGTAATAGCCACATCCGGTCGTCAGGTCCACAGCTGTGAACAATGGAAGTCGCGGAAAAGTTGCCTGCGTTTCCCAAACTTGTGCCCATTGAATACAGATCGCTCCGTGATCAATTTGATCGTTTATTAACGCTTAGTAATACTCTAAAGTTGGATTACAGAAGTAGTTTGAAGTGTTTTGTCAAAGTTTATAGGTCACTTTTTTAATTAAAAATAACTTTGCACTTGTAAAAACTGTGTTTTTCCTGGATCGTGACGGTCTTCATAAATGGACATTTTGGGTACACAAGGACCGATTTAATCGAAAAGAGCCCAATTGGTGATGTTTATGGGACATATAGAGAGCCAACAAAGAATCTCGTCAAAGGTAATGAATGTTTTATATTTTATTTCTGGCTTTGTGTAGTGCCGGCTACGCTAATTCCTATGCAAAATACCCTGCTGGTATTTCGGGTGTTGCCTGCTATCAGATAATAGCTTCTCATGCTTCTCGGCCTAAAAGCTATTTTACAAATCTGACTCAGTGTTGGCTAGATTCACAACGAGGCTAGCTTGAATTGAGTACGCCTGTATGTGAGTTTTAATGAACGTCTTGAGTTTTAACGAGTGCTATTAGCATTTGGCGTAGCGCATTTGGCATTTATTGTTGGCACGGTCGGTTGAGTTCCGGGTGGGGCCAGAGAGGTTAAAAACAATATCTTAGTTACAATGACGCCTACCCCGGATGAAGCTGGGCCAATTGTGTGCCGCTCTATGGGACTTCCAATCATGGACCGGATGTGATACAGCCTGGATTCGAACCAGGGACTGTAGTGACACCTCTTGCACTGAGATGCAGTGCCTTAGACTGCTGCGTCCCATGTGTTTGTTAACTATTTAACTGTACTAGAATGCTTAAAAAAGGCTGCTAAATTTTAAATATTGGTTATCAGTATTGTTGTTTTTATGGCAAGGAAAATATTGGATATCGGTATCGACTAAAAATGTCATATCGGTGCATCACCATCTTTGACTATGTACAAACTCAGTGAACATAGCCTTGCTATTCGTGAAAGGATGCTGTAGGCAGACCTGGCTCTCGAGAGAAGACAGGCTATGTGCACATTGCCCATAAAATGAGATGTAAAACTGAGCTGCACTCCCTAACCTCCTGTCAAATGTATGACCATATTAGATTACACAGATCCACAAAGAATTCGAAAAATAACTCACATTTTAATAACTCCCATATCTACTGGGTGTGCCATCACAGCAGCAATATTTCGTGACCTGTTTCCACAAGAAAAGGGCAACCAGTGAAGAACAAACCCATTGTAAATACAACCTATATTTATGTTTATTTATTTTCCCTTTGTACTTTATTTGCACATAATTACAACACTGTATATAGACATAATGACATTTGAAATGTCTTTATTCTTTTGAAACTTCTGTGAGTGAAATGTTTACTATTAATATTATTGTTTGTTATTTACTTCACTTGCTTTGGCAATGTTAACATATGTTCCCAATGCCAATACAGCCCTTAAATTGAATTGAAATTGACACAGGGAAATGGAGAGACACAGGGAGATGGGGACGTAGAGGAGATGGATATAGACACAGGGAGATGGGGGAGTAAAGGAGCTGGATATAGACACAGGGAGATGGGGGGTAAAGGAGCTGGATATAGACACAGGGAGATGGGGGGGTAAAGGAGCTGGATATAGACACAGGGAGATGGAGGGGTAAAGGAGGCTGGATATAGGACAGGGAGATGGGGGGTGGGGGGGAGCTGGATATAGACAGGGAGATGGGGGGGGGTGAAGTGAGTTGATGAGACACAGGGAGATGGAGGGGTAAAGGAGCTGGATATAGACACAGGGAGATGGGGGGGGGGGTAAAGGAGCTGGATATAGACACAGGGAGATGGAGGGTAAAGGAGCTGATATAGACAGGGAGAGGTGGGGGGGGGGGGGTAAAGGAGCTGGATATAGACAGGGAGATGGGGGTAAAGGAGCTGGATATAGACACAGGGAGATGGAGGGGTAAAGGGAGCTGGATATAGACACAGGGAGATGGGGGGTAAAGGAGCTGGATATAGACACAGGGAGATGGGGGGGGGTAAAGGAGCTGATATAGACACAGGGAGATGGGGGGTAAAGGAGCTGGATACAGACACAGGGAGATGGGGGGGGGGTAAAGGAGCTGGATATAGACACAGGGAGATGGAGGGGTAAAGGAGCTGATATAGACAGGGAGATGGGGGTAAAGGAGCTGGATATAGACACAGGGAGATGGGGGGGTAAAGGAGCTGGATATAGACACAGGGAGATGGAGGGGTAAAGGAGCTGGATAAAGACACAGAAGATGGGGGGGTAAGGAAGA
>NW_027011176.1:0-25716 GCF_036934945.1 Oncorhynchus masou masou | reverse complement strand
GGAAGCCACAGTTAGTTCCTCACGCTAAATAAAGGAAGCCACAGTTAGTTCCTCACTCAAATAAAGGAAGCCACATTTAGTTCCTCAAAATAAATAAAGGAAGCCACAGTTAGTTCCTCAAAATAAACAAAGGAAGCCACAGTTAGTTCCTCACTCTAAATAAAGGAAGCCACAGTTAGTTCCTCACTCTAAATAAAGGAAGCCACAGTTAGTTCCTCACTCTAAATAATGGAAGCCAGAGTTAGTTCCTCACTCTAAATAAAGGAAGCCACAGATAGTTCCTCACTCTAAATAAAGGAAGACAGAGTTAGTTCCTCACTCTAAATAAAGGAAGCCACAGTTAGTTCCTCACTCTAAATAGAGGAAGCCACAGTTAGTTCCTCACTCTAAATAAAGGAAGCCACAGTTAGTTCCTCACTCTAAATAAAGGAAGCCACAGTTAGTTCCTCAAAATAATATGTTACATTCACGTGACCTTTTAATAATTTAGCAGAGGTTCTTCTCTGGAACAAATAACAGTATAATTTAAATATTTATAATGAATATAATGTTAAGAAAATGTCCTACCAGCCCACAGGGGCTGCATGCGTTTCCAACGGAGACTCTGCTATCAAAGCATTGTTTTGTTTTTAATCACGCCCAAGACTAATAACGCCGTAGAGAGTCATTTAGTGTCGACGAAGTCCTTAAAACAAGATGACATAGTGGCGGGTCGGCTGTTATAACCTTCTGTCCAATTACAACCCACCATGATAGACACACACACACACACACACACACACACACACACACAAACATACACCCCTCCGAGCTACAGTGGGTTGTGTTCTCTGAACTCCTGTTTCTAGGTAGACAGGTATTCAGACTGCCTCTTCTAGTTTGTGTGTGTGTGTGTGTGTGTGTGTGTGTGTGTGTGTGTGTGTGTGTGTGTGTGTGTGTGTGCGTGTGCGTGCGCGTGCGCGTGCGCGTGCGTGTGCGTGTGTGTGTGTGTGTGTGTGTGCATGAGTGTGTGTATCTGTGTGTGTGTGTGTGTGTGTCTGCGTGTGTGTGTGTGTGTTTGGACTGACTATACGGATCAGACCTGAAGAGTTTCGTAGTCTGAGGGCGCCTGGGGAAAAGGGACGTTAAACTAATGTTTGGAGTCGGCGGTGGCACTAGGCTGGCAGGCAGGCAGTTCGACAGCTGTGGCCAGGGAGCAGGTGACGTCGGGGGGGCAGAGAGAGGGCCGCACATCCCCCTGACATCCACCGTTAGGAGACCAGACAGTCTTCATAAATAATCTTCCAACAATCTGCCTCTCTCTCTCTCCCCCAACCACCACTCTCGTATTGTAAATTAGTTTTAAAGGCCCAAATCAAACATCTGTCACGTTAGAATATACAAATTAATTATGCAGCTTCTCCCCATCAAGAATCGTATAACAACGTTGTAAGCCAAGCCTCGAGCCGCAAGGCTTCAGAGAGACAGAGAGGAACAGAGCGAAGCTTTCATATTGCATTTTAGTTTATATCAAATGAATCCTCGCTTTACCAGGACAATAAAAACAAAAGGAGTTTGATCAGCTTTGTTTAAGTATCATTTCAGCAAGGCCTTTCATATTTAGACAGCTTTACAAAGATTATTTTCATAGCTGTTTTTTTTGGGGGGGGCTCAAAACCATCTAATATTATTATGACATACATCTGTTTCATCATAAATCACATCAATGAAAAGTTAAAAAAGTGAATTCCAATTTTTCTTTCTCTTTTCAAAGCCTTCTCCAAAACTTGAACAGCCCGGCAAGATTTCTCTTGCCAGGGAAAGGTGTGTGGAGGTGCTCAGAGGGTTCACCAGACCACTGACGGCGGAGGACAATCCTGGGAATACAATCCTGTCTCATGTCCTCCATCCTCCGTCATCCCCGAGCTGACAAGGTACAAATCTGTCCTTCTGCCCCTGAACAGGCAGTTAACCCACTGTTCCTAGGCCGTCATTGAAAATAAGAATTTGTTCTTAACTGACTTGCCTAGTAAAATAAATGTTAAAAAAAAAAAAAAAAAAATTGTGAATAAGAAGTTGTTCTTAACTGACTTGCCTAGGTACACAAAGGTTAAGTAAAATAAAAATAAATCCCAAGGGGTGAAAATGTGGTGTAGAAATTAGGGGGTGGGGGTTCTTTATGTAAACTGATTTCCTGCATTTATACACAGTTTGATATAATTTATTTTGCCTATTTTGTGGGGCATCTTGAGGGGTATTTTGAGCGGTACTTAAAAAATATAGTGAAAAACAATCCCCAACCACTAAATTCCTGCATTTCAACACATTTTGCCATGGGGTGGAAAGAAAATGTTGCAGTTTTAAAGTAAATGTGAATGTGAAAATCTCATGGGCTACAGGAAACAGAGGGCCCGAGCCACGCCCTCATTCACATCGACCAGCTGTAGTGGAGCTGGTCGAGAGCTTCAAGTTCCTCGGTGTGCACATCACTAAGGACCTATCATGGTCCACACACACCAACACAGTCCTGAAGAGGGCACAACAACGCCTCTTCCCCTCAGGAGACTGAAAAGATTTGGCATGGTGAGGGTCCCCAGATTCTCAAAAGAACAGTACAGCTGCACCATCAAGAGCACCCTGACCGGTTGCATCACCGCCTGGTAGGGCAGCTGCTCTGCCTCCGACGACAAGGCACCACAGAGGGTAGTGTGTACAACCCAGGACATCACTGGGGCCAAGCTTCCTGCCATCCAGGACCTACATACTAGGCAGTGTCAGAGGAAGGCCCCAAAAAAATTAAAAGGCTACAGCTTGCCATGCTCCCACTTGGCAAGCGGTACCCAAACACTTAATTTCAGCCCAAAGGCTGCTTAACAGCTTCTACCCCAAGCCATAAGACTGCTGAACAATTAATCAAGTGGCCACCCTGACTATTTATAATGACCTCCACCCCTTTGTTTTGTACACTGCTGCTACTCTGTTTATTGTCTATGTATAGTCACTGCACCCCCACCACATGTACGGATTACCTCAACTAACCTGTACTACTGTTTATTATCTATGTGTAGTCACTTTACCCCCACCTACATGTATAAATTACCTCAACTAACATGTACTACTGTTTATTATCTATGTACAGTCACTGTATCCCCACCTACATGTACACATGACCTCAACTAACCTGTACTACTGTTTATTATCTATGTACAGTCACTGTACCCCCACCTCCTCTACACATGACCTCAACTAACCTGTACTACTGTTTATTATCTATGTGTAGTCACTTTACCCCCACCTACATGTACAATTACCTCAACTATGTTATTGTGTTACTTGTTTATTTTTTACATTAGTTTATTGAGTAAATATTTTCTTAACTCCTATTTTCTAAAACTGCATTGTTGGTTAAGGGTTTGCAAGTAAGGATTTCACAGTAAGGTCTACACTTGTTGTATTAGGCTCATGTGACAAATACAAATCGATTGAATTTGAAATAGATTCACTGTTGCTATTGAAGTCATTCCAAAACGAGGTTTAACCAGAGCAAATGAAAATGTAACCATGC
The DNA here is from genome assembly GCF_036934945.1 of Oncorhynchus masou masou. NCBI lineage: Eukaryota > Metazoa > Chordata > Actinopteri > Salmoniformes > Salmonidae > Oncorhynchus > Oncorhynchus masou. The sequence goes on along the minus strand of NW_027011176.1, from coordinate 22,172 downwards.
TTCATAAAGTCATCTATCATTAATAATACTATTTAGGCCTGTGTGGCATTTAAGAAGTCATGAATAGCTATTGTTTCAATTCATCCCGGGGTTCTACAAATAGACTATAGATATGCAATAATCTAGGGTTTCATGTAGGTTTCAAATTCATATATTGGATTCAAGTCTCCATCTCAACCAAATAGACTATAGATATACAGTAATCCTAGGGTTTCATGTAGGTTTCAAATTCATATTGGATTCAAGTCTCTATCTCCAACCAAATAGACTATAGATATACAGTAATCCTAGGGTTTCATGTAGGTTTCAAATTCATATATTGGATTCAAGTCTCCATCTCAACCAAATAGACTATAGATATACAGTAATCCTAGGGTTTCATGTAGGTTTCAAATTCATATATTGGATTCAAGTCTCTATCTCAACCAAATAGACTATAGATATACAGTAATCCTAGGGTTTCATGTTTTCAAATTCATATATTGGATTCAAGTCTCCATCTCAACCAAATAGACTATAGATATACAGTAATCCTAGGGTTTCATGTAGGTTTCAAATTCATATATTGGATTCAAGTCTCCATCTCAACCAAATAGACTATAGATATACAGTAATCCTAGGGTTTCATGTAGGTTTCAAATTCATATATTGGATTCAAGTCTCCATCTCAACCAAAATAATACTTAAGCAAATCAGGAATAAACTCAAATAAGCCATTTCTGTTTTTTGACCTTTGACTCTTGGTTGATGGAGGCATGAATCCACCATATTAATTTGTAGGCAAATAGGAATTTGTTGACAAACAAACACATTTCAATATACATTTTGTAGTAAATTGCCTGTTAACTTGTCGAAAGCGGCTCAAACAAGATTTTTTATTTTATTTATTTTACCTTTATTTTACTAGCAAGTCAGTTAAGAACAAATTCTTATTTTCAATGACGGCCTAGGAACAATGGGTTAACTGCCTGTTCAGGGCAGAACGACAGATTTGTGCCTTGTATTTCAGATAAATACAAAAATATATCTGGCATTTGTTTTTCCCATTTGAACATTGTTTTGCTTGTAAACGGTGATAACACATTTAGAAGACAAATTAACCAACCAAAATATATCTATTTGTTGATGCTTTTTTAGATGGATGAAAGGATAACGCTTGGGAATTCAACTAACTTCTGTCTGTCTTTTTAATGAGTGAGAATAAAGGTTGAAAATCTCGCCGAGTAGCGTCTCAACCTAATTTCACACACATTTCACGCTGAAATGACGTGGCGTGCCCAGTGATGATTAGTCGTTTTTGTGTGTTTTGTTACAGGCTTTGGTTTTCAATTTCGAGATTGTTTCCATTTGGATGTGTTGCATCTGTGACCTCGTTAGTTTCACCTGTGACCTCGTTAGTTTCACCTGTGACCTTGTTAGTTTCACCTGTGATCTCGTTAGTTTCACCTGTGACCTCGTTAGTTTCACCTGTGATCTCGTTTAGTTTCACCTGTGATCTCGTTAGTTTCACCTGTGACCTCGTTAGTTTCACCTGTGATCTCGTTAGTTTCACCTGTGATCTCGTTAGTTTCACCTGTGATCTCGTTAGTTTCACCTGTGACCTAGTTAGTTTCACCTGTGACCTCGTTAGTTTCACCTGTGATCTCGTTAGTTTCACCTGTGACCTCATTAGTTTCACCTGTGACCTGGTGGTTTCACCTGTGATCTCGTTAGTTTCACCTGTGCCGGCATAGAGGATATTTAAAGAGCCGCAGAGCCAATTCTCCAGTGGGCAGGAGTGATGTTGGAAGAGCTAGACCTCTGTTTAGAGTCTCCCTCATTGAGTTTGATGAAACACAAAACAAAGGCTTGTATCTTGTGTCTCCCTTTGGTTAGTTCTAGTTTCTCTCCAGATTATAAATTGGTGTGGCATTTTATTATCGTCTGCCTTTTCTGTGGGCAAATTCTGTGGGCAAATTCTGTGGGCAAATTCTGTGGGCATTCACGTTGGCTGTCTTTAGAGCCATTTTTTTGTTCTAGTCAACTTTCACTGGACCCCCCACCCCATGAGTGTCTTTCAGAGCCACTCATAAAGCCCCTGTTTCGTTTGGGTTCTTGTCCATGGCTCATTTGTTAGCTCCTCTTTTGGTGAGCCACGACGTCATGAGTTTGTCTTAGTGGGAACGCAATAATTATGTAGAGTAATGATGCATTATGTAATTAAATCTTCACTCATTATTCGCTCAAATGAGGTATAAACATTGGATTTATTTGTAAATTCCAATCATTTGGGGATTCACTACAGGCAGATGGTGGTCTCTATTACTACATGAATGGTGGATGAGATGAGTCCCCCCATAACCGTAAACCTCTTCAGTGTCCTGTTATTATAGCAATTGTTAATGCATCTACTATTCATGCAGTGGCTATCTTCAGAATACAACTGTTTTCCGTTTGTCGATGGACGTCGTAAAGGTTACGGTAAAGGCTAAGGGGTGGTGGGGTAGTTGGCTCAACAAGTAGTGGATAGTTAGTTGACCATATAAACCATCTGCAAGGGGACTCTTTAAATAAAGTGGTACATCTATGTCAAATTGAGTCAATGACCGCAGCATGGCACTTGGCTCTAGATAGCATAATTAGCATGTTGGACGGAGCTTCTGCATTAAAAAAACAGTGCAATGTCCTTCTGCTGCTTTCTGTCACTTGGTTGATCTCATATCAGGAGAGGCTCACCGTGTCTTTTCGTGGCTCTGCCGTCACCTTCTTCCCTATATAGTGCAGTTCTTTTGACCAAGCACCTGACGGTGATTTAGACATAACAAAATGGCACCCTATTCCCTTTAAGTGCACCACATTTGACCAGGGGTCCCTATGACTGGTCAAAAGTAGTGCACTATATAGGAAATAGGGTGGGATTTGGGATGTACACTTACCATGCGTTAAATGATTCTGCCACCACGCTCTTCCTCCCTTCAATCTTTTAAGTAAACATTGGCAGAGAATGAGACAAAATGTCGGCCGTCTGAGCCACGAGCTTTGGCTAATTCACCCCTGAAAGGAGAGGGCCTCTCTAAGTGTTTCTGACGAGATTATTTGTGTCCAGAGTCGGGTGCCATGACTAAATTATTAACTGTGTATTTCATAATGTTAGTGACAATATGTTAACGTGTTTTTGTGTCTCCCCCCCCCCCCCCACCAACAGATGGGTCCCTTTTACTTCATTTTCCACATCAAGTATGATTATTTCTTTGTGCCAAAAGCCACCTGCCGTTCGCTGGTCTCTGGTCTAATTATTTATGTTGGTAACACAGCGGGACGCGCTATCTGTTGGATGGTGTCTTAATAAAGGAAGGAACATCAACATATTGACATCATGTTATGGGGAAAATGTATCATCGGAAGAAAGGAGGGAGGGAGGAGAAGGAGGAGCTGGAGCGTTGCAGCTAGGCCGCGTGCCAACATCTCTAAATTTGACCTCCTTTTGTCTCCATATGAGTTCTCTCTTTCTCTCTGTATCTCTCTCTTTCTCTCTCTCTCTCCCTCACTCTCTCTCTGTATCCCTCTCTCTCTTTCCCTCTCTCTCTGTCTCTCTCGTTCTCTCTCTCTGTATCCCTCTCTCTCTCTCCCTCTCTCTCTCTCTGTCTCTCTCGTTCTCTCTCTCTCTCTGTATCTCTCGCTATCTCCCTGTGTCTCTGTCTCTCTCGTTCTCTCTCTCTATCCTACACTAGGGACTTCAGAAGCACGTGATGACAATTGGTTAATAGCCTATTAAAAAGTCAAATATAAGAGAATACATTAACATTGAGACAGCAGACCAGAACCAGATGATTTTCAGCTCAGTGTGACAGAGAAGCAGGCACGTACACAGACAGGGCTCTATCTGTGTAGAGCACATGCCCCTTTGCCCTTCCCGTCTAAAAGGGCCCTTTTGGGTCCACAAAAACATGTTGGTATAAATATTTTTTGTTTTTGTTGTTCTGAACCCACTCCCGCAACACACCATTAGTAGTCATCATCTGCCCTGAATGAAGCTCGCGTCCGGTATCCAAACACGCATGAGTTGAGAGCTGGTTACCAGACGAGTCAAGTGTATAGCTAGCTACCTAGCTAGTTTAAAATAGGAACAACACAGCATAACGTGAGTGACTTGCTTGATTTACGGCATCAATATTTGGTCTGGTTGGCTGAAAGGACTACGCACAGAGAGAGGAGTGACAGCGTCACCGGCCCCTCAGACTCAACTCCATCCTTTCTTCAGACGGGACTTGCACATGTGTTAGGGAAGCAACACACCCAGGCAGTCTATAGTCACAAGCTACTAGCTAGCTAGCCACCATATAAAGTTAGCCCCACAAGCTACTAGCTAGCTAGACACCATATAAAGTTAGCCACACAAGCTACTAGCTAGCTAGCCACCATATTAAGTTAGCTCCACAAGCTACTAGCTAGCTAGACACCATATAAAGTTAGCCACACAAGCTACTAGCTAGCTAGCCACCATATTAAGTTAGCCCCACAAGCTACTAGCTAGCTAGACACCATATAAAGTTAGCCACAAAGCTACTAGCTAGCTAGCCACCATATTAAGTTAGCTCCACAAGCTACTAGCTAGCTAGACACCATATAAAGTTAGCCACACAAGCTACTAGCTAGCTAGCCACCATATAAAGTTAGCCACACAAGCTACTAGCTAGCTAGCCACCATATTAAGTTAGCTCCACAAGCTACTAGCTAGCTAGCCACCATATAAAGTTAGCCACACAAGCTACTAGCTAGCTAGCCACCATATTAAGTTAGCCCCACAAGCTACTAGCTAGCTAGACACCATATAAAGTTAGCCACACAAGCTACTAGCTAGCTAGCCACCATATTAAAGTTAGCTCCACAAGCTACTAGCTAGCTAGACACCATATAAAGTTAGCCACACAAGCTACTAGCTAGCCACCATATAAAAGTTAGCCACACAAGCTACTAGCTAGCTAGCCACCATATTAAGTTAGCTCCACAAGCTACTAGCTAGCTAGCCACCATATAAAGTTAGCCACACAAGCTACTAGCTAGCTAAACACCATATAAAGTTAGCCACACAAGCTACTAGCTAGCTAGCCACCATATTAAGTTAGCTCCACAAGCTACTAGCTAGCTAGACACCATATAAAGTTAGCCACACAAGCTACTAGCTAGCTAGCCACCATATAAAGTTAGCCACACAAGCTACTAGCTAGCTAGCCACCATATTAAGTTAGCTCCACAAGCTACTAGCTAGCTAGCCACCATATAAAGTTAGCCACACAAGCTACTAGCTAGTAAACACCATATAAAGTTAGCCACACAAACTACTAGCTAGCTAGCCACCATATTAAGTTAGCTCCACAAGCTACTAGCTAGCTAGCCACCATATGAAGTTAGCTCACATTACTAGCTAGCTAAACACCATATAAAGTTAGCCACACAAGCTACTAGCTAGCTAGCCACCATATTAAGTTAGCTCCACAAGCTACTAGCTAGCTAGCTAGCCACCATATTAAAGTTAGCTCCACAAGCTACTAGCTAGCTAGCACCATATAAAGTTAGCCACACAAGCTACTAGCTAGCTAGCCACCATATTAAGTTAGCTCCACAAGCTACTAGCTAGCTAGCCACCATATAAAGTTAGCCACACAAGCTACTAGCCCCAAACACCATATAAAGTTAGCCACACAAGCTATTAGCTAGCTAGCCACCATATTAAGTTAGCTCCACAAGCTACTAGCTAGCTAGCCACCATATGAAGTTAGCTCCACAAGCTACTAGCTAGCTAAACACCATATAAAGTTAGCCACACAAGCTACCCCTGACTAGCTAGCCACCATATTAACTTAGCTCCAATAAGCTGCCATTAGCTAGCTAGCTAGCCACCATATTAAGTTAGCTCCACAAGCTACTAGCTAGCACACCATATAAAAGTTAACCACACAAGCTACTAGCTAGCTAGCCACCATATTAAGTTAGCTCCACAAGCTACTAGCTAGCTAGCAACATATAAAGTTAGCCCACTAGCTAGCTAGCTAGCACCATATAAAGTGTTCAGGGTGATGAGCTGTGTTGCTTTTACGCCAAACATAACGTTTTGCATTGTTGCCAAAAAGTTCAATTTTGGTTTCATCTGACCAGAATACCTTCTTCCACATGTTTGGTGTGTCTCCCAGGTGGCTTGTGGCAAACTTTTAAACAACACTTTTATGGATATCTTTAAGAAATGGCTTTCTTCTTGCCACTCTTCCATAAAGGCCAGATTTGTGCAATATACGACTGATTGTTGTCCTATGGACAGAGTCTCCACCTCAGCTGTAGATCTCTGCAGTTCATCCAAAGTGATCATGGGCCTCTTGGCTGCATCTCTGATCAGTCTTCTCCTTGTATGAGCTGAAAGTTTAGAGGGAAGGCCAGGTCTTGGTAGATTTGCAGGAAGTGGTCTGATACTCCTTCCATTTCAATATTGTCGCTTGCACAGTGCTCCTTGGGATGTTTAAAGCTTGGGAAATCTTTTTGTATCCAAATCCGGCTTTCAACTTCTTCACAACAGTATCTCGGACCTGCCTGGTGTGTTCCTTGTTCTTCATGATGCTCTCTGCGCTTTTTAACGGACCTCTGAGAATATCACAGTGCAGGTGCATTTATCGGAGACTTGATTACACACAGGTGGATTGTATTTATCATCATTAGTCATTTAGGTCAACATTGATCATTCAGAGATCCTCACTGAACTTCTGGAGAGAGTTTGCTGCACTGAAAGTAAAGGGGCTGAATAATTTTGCACGCCCAATTTTCAGTTTTGATTTGTTAAAAAAGTTTGAAATATCCAATAAATGTCGTCCACTTCATGATTGTGTCCCACTTGTTGTTGATTCTTCACAAAAAATACAGTTTTATATCTTTATGTTTGAAGCCTGAAATGTGGTAAAGGTCGCAAAAGTTCAAGGGGCGAATACTTTCGCAAGGCACTGTAGCTAGCACCATATAAAGTTAGCCCCACTAGCTAGCTAGCTAGCACCATATAAAGTTAGCCCCACTAGCTAGCTAGCTAGCCACCATACAAATTTAGCCCCACAAGCTACCAACTAGCTAGCCACCATATAAAGTTACTAGCCAGCCATGCATCATGCGTATGAAATGGTGTCATGTCTATGATGATACATTATTTACCAACACAATAGATGTAAACAATAAATATTATCAATCTGTTAAGCTAAGTAATACATGCGTAATAGATATGCGGTGAGTTATTAATGAAATATGAAGAAAATAACATTTCATTTACATAAAATTATAGATTGAAGATTATGGATAATTAGATTATGAAATTAAGAGAATTTTATGATCAATCACTAATCTAGTAATATACACGGCACAAAAAATAGAAATGCAACATGGAACAATTTCAAAGATATCCAGTCCACATGAGTAAGTCAGTCAGTAGAAATACAGTCATTTGGCCCTAATCTAGTTTTCACATGACTGGGAATACAGCTATGCATCTGTTAGCCACAGATACTTAAAAGTAAGGGAGGGGATCAGAAAACCAGTCAGTATCTGGTGTGACCACCATTTGCCTCATGCAGCGACATATCACCTTCTCATAGAATCAATCAGGCTATTGATCGTGGCCTGTGGAATGCATGATATTGGTGGGACCAGGAAACATGTTGTCTTACACATCGATCCAGAGCATCCCAAACATGTTTAAGGGTGACATATCAGGTGAGTATGCATTGAAGAACTGGGACATTTTCAGCTTCCAGGAATTCTGTACAGATCTCACTGTTTGGCATTGCCTGTATTCCACCATCATCCCCTTGGAATACATTATGATGATGAATACCTTTATGCAAGTCAGTTAAGAATAAATTTTATTTCAATCACAGCCTAGGAACAGTGTGTTAACGGCCTCTTCAGGAGCAGAATGACAGATTTATAACTTGTCAGTTTTCAGATTTGAACCCTGCAACCTTTCGGTTACTAGTCCAACGTCAACCACTAGGCTACCCTGCTGCTCTTCACTCTAACCACTAGGCTACCCGCGCTCTACACCTAACCACTAGGCTCCTGTCAGCTTCACACTCTAACCACTAGGCTACCCTGCCTCCTCTACACTAACCACTAGGCTGCCTGCCGCCTCTGCATCTCTAACCACTAGGCTACCCTGCCCCCTCTACACTCTAACCACTAGGCTACCCTGCCACCTCTACACTCTAACCAGTAGGCTACCCTGCCGCCTCTACACTCTAACCACTAGGCTACCTACCTCCTCTACACTCTAACCACTAGGCTACCCTGCCTCCTCTACACTCTAACCACTAGGCTACCCTGCCGCCTCTACACTCTAACCACTAGGCTACCCTGTCTCCTCTACACTCTAACCACTAGGCTACCCTGCCGCCTCTACACTCTAACCACTAGGCTACCCTGTCTCCTCTACACTCTAACCACTAGGCTACCCTGCCACCTCTACACTCTAACCACTAGGCTACCTACCTCCTCCACACTCTAACCACTAGGCTACCCTGCCTCCTCTACACTCTAACCACTAGGCTACCTACCTCCTCTACACTCTAACCACTAGGCTACCCTGCCGCCTCTACACTCTAACCACTAGGCTACCCTGTCTCCTCTACACTCTAACCACTAGGCTACCCTGCCGCTCTACACTCTAACCACTAGGGCTACCCTGTCTCCTCTACACTCTAACCACCAGGCTACCCTGTCTCCCTCTACACTCTAACCACTAGGCCGCCCCCGCCGCCTACTACACTCTAACCACCAGGCTACTCCTGCCGCCTACACTCTAAATCCACTAGCTACCCTGTCTCCCTCTACACTCTAACCACTAGGCTACCCTGCCTCCTCTACACTCTAACCACTAGGCTACCCTGTCTCCTCTACACTCTAACCACTAGGCTACCCTGCCTCCTCTACACTCTAACCACTAGGCTACACTGTCTCCTCTACACTTCCTAACCACTAGGCTACCCTGCCGCCTCTACACTCTAACCACTAGGCTACCTGCCTCCTCTACACTCTAACCACTAGTCTACCCTGCCACCTCTACATCAACCACTAGGCTACCACTCTCCTCCACACTCTAACCACTTAGGCTAACCTCTGCCTCCTCTACACTCTAACCACTAGGCTACCTACCTCCTCTACACTCTAACCACTAGGCTACCCTGTCTCCCATACTCTAACCACTAGGCTACCTCTACCTCCTCTAAACTCTAACCACTAGCTACCCTGTCTCCTCTACACTCTAACCACTAGGCTACTCCTGCCTCCTCTACACTCTAACCACTAGGCTACCCTGCCTCCTCTACACTCTAACCACTAGGCTACCCTGTTCCTCTACACTTCAACCACTAGCTACCCTGCCGCCTCTACACTCTAACCACTAGGCTACCCTGTCTCCTCTACACTCTAACCACTAGGGCTACCCTGCCTCCTACACCTCTAACCACTAGGCCACCCTGTCCTCTACACTCTAACCACTAGGCTACCCCTGCCTCCCTCTACACTCTAACCACTAGGCCACCCTGTCTCCTCTACACTCTAACCACTAGGCTACCCTGCCTCCTCTACACTCCTAACCACTAGGCTACCCTGTCTCCCCATACCCCCAACCACTAGTCTACCCCTGCCTGACACTCTAACCACTAGGTTACCTGCCACCTCTACACTCTAACCACTAGGCTACCCTGCCGCCTCTACACTCTAACCACTAGGCTACCCTGCCGCCTCTACACTCTAACCACTAGGATACCCTGCCACCTATACACTCTAACCACTAGGCTACCCTGCCGCCTCTACACTCTAACCACTAGGCTACCCTGCCGCCTCTACACTCTAACCACTAGGCTACCCTGCCGCCTCTACACTCTAACCACTAGGCTACCCTGCCGCCTACACTCTAACCACTAGGCTACCCTGCCGCCTCTACACTCTAACCACTAGGCTACCCCTGCCGCCTCTACACTCTAACCACTAGGCTACCCTGCCACCTCTACACTCTAACCACTAGGCTACCCTGCCGCTCTACACTCTAACCACTAGGCTACCCTACCTCCTCTACACTCTAACCACTAGGCTACCCTGTCTCCTCTACACTCTAACCACTAGGCTACCCTGCCGCCTCTACACTCTAACCACTAGGCTACCCTGCCACCTCTACACTCTAACCACTAGGCTACCCTGCCGCCTCTACACTCTAACCACTAGGCTACCCTACCTCCTCTACACTCTAACCACTAGGCTACCCTGTCTCCTCTACACTCTAACCACTAGGCTACCCTGCCTCCTCTACACTCTAACCACTAGGTTACCTGCCACCTCTACACTCTAACCACTAGGCTACCCTGCCGCCTCTACACTCTAACCACTAGGCTACCCTGCCGCCTCTACACTCTAACCACTAGGCTACCCTGCCGCCTCTACACTCTAACCACTAGGATACCCTGCCACCTATACACTCTAACCACTAGGCTACCCTGCCGCCTCTACACTCTAACCACTAGGCTACCCTGCCGCCTCTACACTCTAACCACTAGGCTACCCTGCCACCTCTACACTCTAACCACTAGGCTACCCTGCCGCCTCTACACTCTAACCACTAGGCTACCTGCCACCTCTACACTCTAACCACTAGGCTACCCTGCCGCCTCTACACTCTAACCACTAGGCTACCCTACCTCCTCTACACTCTAACCACTAGGCTACCCTGCCACCTCTACACTCTAACCACTAGGCTACCCTACCTCCTCTACACTCTAACCACTAGGCTACCCTGCCTCCTCTACACTCTAACCACTAGGCTACCCTGCAGATCTCTGTGTATACATTACAGGATACTGACTCAGACAGTATGGAAGCAGCGGAAGATTCCACGATCTTCCAGACGGTCGAGGAACCAACACCACGAACAGCTCTACAAGGGTACGACCATAAAGGAGATCCTCCACGTTCCCCATCGCCGTTGACATCACCAGCGAGGTTCTCCGTACCTCTGACGTAGGGGCCTCCTACCACCAGTTGTCACAGTGAGCCAGTCCCGGCCGACCCAGCCGTGTCAGCGATGGAGAAGTATGACAGCACTCCATCGAAAAGCTGTCATTTCCCTGCTGGCCAGACTGGTGTTGGAGTGGGCTATGGCCATTCGGGAGAGAAAAGAGGAGTAGCTGGGGTCCTATGAGAGGTTCATGGCTCTGTTCAGAGCTGTCTTGGACCATCCTCCAGAGGGCAGAGAGGAGGTGAGTGACTTTTCCAACTCCAGCAGGGTGCCCAGATCGCTGCGCAGTATGCCCTCACCTTTCAGACTGTGGCAGCCTCGAGCAGATAGAATGAGCCGGCGCTCCTCACTGTATTTGGCCCACGTTGTCCTGCGGTTGGAGAGGGTATTGTCACACCTACTCCTGGATCCCTCCTACCGGCGCTCAATGATGACTGGCTACTAACCACCAGTCCTGCTCCCCATCGTTAAGCACACCTGCTCCCCATCGTTAAGCACACCTGCTCCCCATCGTCATATAGCCTTCAGTAGCTTCGTCATCACCCTGATTACTCTCCCTTCATATAGCCCTCAGTAGCTTCATCATCACCCTGATTACTCTCCTTCATATAGCCCTCAGTAGCTTCATCATCACCCTGATTACTCTCCCTTCATATAGCCCTCAGTAGCTTCATCATCACCCTGATTACTCTCCCTTCATATAGCCCTCAGTAGCTTCGTCATCACCCTGATTACTCTCCCTTCATATAGCCCTCAGTAGCTTCATCATCACCCTGATTACTCTCCCTTCATATAGCCCTCAGTAGCTTCGTCATCACCCTGATTACTCTCCCTTCATAAAGCCCTCAGTAGCTTCATCATCACCCTGATTACTCTCCCTTCATAAAGCCCTCAGTAGCTTCATCATCACCCTGATTACTCTCCCTTCATACAGCCCTCAGTAGCTTCATCATCACCATGATTACTCTCCCTTCATATAGCCCTCAGTAGCTTCATCATCACCCTGATTACTCTCCTTCATATAGCCCTCAGTAGCTTCGTCATCAAGCTGATTACTCTCCTTCATATAGCCCTCAGTAGCTTCATCATCACCCTGATTACTCTCCTTCATATAGCCTTCAGTATCCTCAGTCATTAGGCAGTATTGGTTTTGGTTCACGTTCAGTACGCTGCTCCTGTTTCGTAGTATCTTCTTGATTATTATTATTAAACCCACCACCTGCTTACTGACTCCCTGCCTATATGTTACAGTTTGAGCAACATGCCCCCAAAGGTCTGTGCACCTGCAAAGACAAAGACGACGAGTCCCAACTGATGCTCCTTGTTTGCAATGAATTCAACGGAAATGCTTGGTCATTTGCGGCTTTGCATTGGTGCATGTTTCGTCATAGAGAATTAAATGACCAATTGTGATCCGATTCAGGAAAGTAGGCGTATGTCGCAAGTCACAACTTCACCAGAGATAAAAAAATATATTTTTATCAAAATGTTTTTTTTGGGGGGCAGAAATGCCTTCTTGAACATGTGAACTTTCATGTGCCTTAATTACAAACTTGTATTCCATCTGTAAATATGAATAAAATGGTTAAATTATGAGCATTGTTGGTTTAGCCACAGAAAAAAAGTGGGCAACCGTCCCACTGGTCATGATTGGCTGAGATAATGAGTGGGCTGGACATGCCGAGAGAGGAGTTCAGATTGGTCTGCCATGGAACTCATAAGTCTCAAAAATCAAATCAAATCAAAATCAAATCAAATGTATTTGTCACATACACATGGTTAGCAGATGTTAATGCGAGTGTTGCGAAATGCTTGTGCTTGCAGTTCCAACAATGCAGTAATAACCAACAAGTAATCTAACTAACAATTCCAAAACTACTGTCTTATACACAGTGTAAGGGGATAAAGAATATGTAAATAAAGATATATGAATGAGTGATGGTGCAGAGCAGCATAGGCAAGATACAGTAGATGGTATCGAGTACAGTATATACATATGAGATGAGTATATAAACAAAGTGGCATAGTTAAAGTGGCTAGTGATACATGTATTACATAAGGATGCAGTCGATGATATAGAGTACATTATATACGTATACATATGAGATGAATAATGTAGGGTATGTAAACGTTATATAAGGTAGCATTGTTTAAAGTGGCTAGTGATACATGTATTACATAAGGATGCAGTAGTTGATAGAGTACAGTATATACGTATACATATGAGATGAATAATGTAGGGTATGTAAACATTATATAAGGTAGCATTGTTTAAAGTGGCTAGTGATACATGTATTACATAAGGATGCAGTAGTTGATAGAGTACAGTATATACGTGGCTTTGTTTTTTGTTAGTAATCCTGTCAAATGCGTCTTTTTTTATATGAATTGTGTAGAGGAGCTGCATAAGTGTGGCTCTCCACTTTTTTGCTAGCTAACATTAGCTGGCTGGCTCCCTAGCTGACGTTTGTATTAGTTTCCCAGAGCCGTGTGTTGTTCTAGTTAGAGCATAATGTTAGCTAGCTAACATTGAACATGGTTGGTTAGCTCCCAGTACTGTGGCATTCTTGGCACTGTTCATTGCTTAAAATCACTAATGTTAGCTGGCTGGCATCGTTCGCTAATGTTACGTGACTTGTGTACAACTAATGAATACGGCCGGTGTCAGCCGTATATAAAAAGCGTACTGAAATTGTTGCCGCCAGAGCTGGTTAGGCTGCTTTCATGCTATCCAGAGGTAAACAAATCATCGGCCAGAGCGTGAAGTGTGCTCTTCGAGAGCCAAATAAGATGGGTGGGGCTAGAGCTTATAGGGTGAGGGTGTGAACGATGCTGAATGGCTGTAGACAAAGAAGAGCTCTTCACTAGATACCAAAACAGTCAACGGTGATTTCCTCAAAAGGGAGTTTACAAGTTGATCAACTTTAAAGCAGAATGACTTTTCCGTTGTTCCTGTAACGCAGTGTAATGATATACCAATTTTGCAGCTCTGAGTCTCTAAATTTTATCTAATTCTAAAAACACAATTTCTAATTTTGCTACGTAAAACCAAACCCAGGTTGGTGAGTCACAATGACGTTGAGTATCGATGTAATTTCAAGCAGGCCGTTAGAATCAGAATGCCTGAGTGTTCTAGAATGTGGAACACTTCAAATGTTATCATTATACTCCATAGTCTAGTCCCTGTGGGTTTAAAAACATGAACACAGTTTTACTACTGATTCACATATCCCTTACACATCCCTTTTTCTTTGACTAATGTCAATGAAAATTAGTCCAAAGATGTCATTTATGATGTGTGATGTATAATAATTACAGACGTCATTTTGTTTTTCTACACCAAATATTATAATACAAAACACAAGAGATTAAAACATTGAGTGCAGTAAAAACCAACACACAGGTGGCCCAGAGTAGGCACAATCTAGCTACAGATTTAAATCAAATATTTTATCTACCCATTTAGAAACATATACTGGGCTGTGGCTGTATCCCACAGGACAAGGCTACTGCACTGCAGCGAGAGATAAAGCCAAAACCATTGTAAAGCCTCCCGTTAGACAATGCACTGACCATAAACCTATAATAGCCTTAAGGATTAAGAATATGTTGGCTGACTTTAAATTATTATTATTATTTTTTTTTACCTTTATTTAACCAGGCAAGTCATTCTTATTTTCAATGACGGCCTGGGAACAGTGGGTTAACTGCCTGGTTCAGGGGCAGAACGACAGATTTGTACCTTGTCAGCTCGGGGGTTTGAACTCACAACCTTCTGGTTACTAGTCCAACGCTCTAACCACTAGGCCACCCGGCCGCCTCTACACTCTAACCACTAGGCCACCCTGCCGCCTCTACACTCTAACCACTAGGCCACCCCTGCCGCCTCTACACTCTAACCACTAGGCCACCCTGCCGCCTCTACACTCTAACCACTAGGCCACCCTGCCACCTCTACACTCTAACCACTAGGCCACCCTGCCACCTCTACACTCTAACCACTAGGCCACCCTGCCGCCTCTACACTCTAACCACTAGGCCACCCTGCCACCTCTACACTCTAACCACTAGGCTACCCTGCCTCCTCTACACTCTAACCACTAGGCTACCTGCCGCCTCTACACTCTAACCACTAGGCTACCTGCCTCCTCTACACTCTAACCACTAGGCCACCCTGCCACCTCTACACTCTAACCACTAGGCTCCCTGCCGTCTCTACACTCTAACCACTAGGCTCCCCTGCCGCCTCTACACTCTAACCACTAGGCTACGCTGCCTCCTCTACACCCTAACCACTAGGCTACCTGCCACCTCTACACTCTAACCACTAGGCTACCCTGCCTCCTCTACACTCTAACCACTAGGCTACCCTACCTCCTCTACACTCTAACCACTAGGCTACCCTGCCTCCTCTACACTCTAACCACTAGGCTACCCTGCCTCCTCTACACTCTAACCACTAGGCTACCCTGCTCCTCTACACTCTAACCACTAGGCTACCTGCTGCCTCTACATCTCTAACCACTAGGCTACCCTGCCTCCTCTACACTCTAACCACTAGGCTACCTGCTGCCCTACACTCTAACCACTAGGCTACCCCTACCTCCTCTACACTCTAACCACTAGGCTACTCCTGCCCTCCTCTACACTCTAACCACTAGGCTACCCTACCTCCTCTACACTCTAACCACTAGGCCACCCTGCCTCCTCTACACTCTAACCACTAGGCCACCCTAGCCGCCTCTACACTCTAACCACTAGGCCACCCCTGCCGCCTCTACACTCTAACCACTAGGCCACCCTGCCGCCTTACACTCTAACCACTAGGCTACCCTGCCACCTCTACACTCTAACCACTAGGCCACCCTGCCGCCCCGTATTGCTTGTGAAGGGTTTACCTTCCTGGGCCGGCCGAGAGGCTGAGAGCTCACTGACGCAGCTCTATCACTTATACAGGACAGACACATTAACAGAAGGATTTAGTGTTTCATCTCAACTAGTGAAAGTTTGTTTTGATTTATTAAATGGAAGAGTTATTCAGATTTGCTGCATGGATGTGTCGGCCCTCGTACTGTGTGGGTCAGACTGGTGGTTTAACTGGTCAGCTCTATCCACATACATAACAATATACTTATCTATACATCTATACACTAAAGCATATCCCTATACACACCTATACATACCTATACATCTATACACTAAACCCTATCCCTATACATACCTATACATCTATACACTAAACCCTATCCCTATACATACCTATACATCTATACACTAAACCCTATCCCTATACATACCTATACATCTATACACTAAACCCTATCCCTATACATACCTATACATCTATACACTAAACCCTATCCCTATACATACCTATACATCTATACACTAAACCCTATCCCTATACATACCTATACATCTATACACTAAACCCTATCCCTATACATACCTATACATCTATACACTAAACTCTATCCCTATACACACCTATACATCTATACACTAAACCCTATCCCTATACATACCTATACATCTATACACTAAACCCTATCCCTATACATACCTATACATCTATACACTAAACCCTATCCCTATACACACCTATACATCTATACACTAAACCCTATACCTATACACACCTATACATACCTATACATCTATACACTAAACCCTATCCCTATACACACCTATACATCTATACACTAAACCCTATACCTATACACACCTATACATACCTATACATCTATACACTAAACCCTATCCCTATACACATCTATACATCTATACACTAAACCCTATCCCTATACATACATATACATACATATACATACCTATACATACCTATACATACCTATACATACCTATACATACCTATACAACTAAACCCTATACCCATACATACCTATAGATACCTATACATCTATACACTAAACCCTATCCCTATACATACCTATACATCTATACACTAAACCCTATCCCTATACATACATATACATACCTATACATACCTATACATACCTATACATACCTATACATCTATACACTAAACCCTATCCCTATACATACCTATACATCTATACACTAAACCCTATCCCTATACATACCTATACATCTATACACTAAACCCTATCCCTATACATACCTATACATCTATACACTAAACCCTATCCCTATACATACCTATACATCTATACACTAAACCCTATCCCTATACATACCTATACATCTATACACTAAACCCTATCCCTATACATACCTATACATCTATACACTAAACCCTATCCCTATACATACCTATACATCTATACACTAAACCCTATCCCTATACATACCTATACATCTATACACTAAACTCTATCCCTATACACACCTATACATCTATACACTAAACCCTATCCCTATACATACCTATACATCTATACACTAAACCCTATCCCTATACACACCTATACATCTATACACTAAACCCTATACCTATACACACCTATACATACCTATACATCTATACACTAAACCCTATCCCTATACACACCTATACATCTATACACTAAACCCTATACCTATACACACCTATACATACCTATACATCTATACACTAAACCCTATCCCTATACACATCTATACATCTATACACTAAACCCTATCCCTATACATACATATACATACATATACATACCTATACATACCTATACATACCTATACATACCTATACACTAAACCCTATACCCATACATACCTATAGATACCTATACATCTATACACTAAACCCTATCCCTATACATACCTATACATCTATACACTAAACCCTATCCCTATACATACATATACATACCTATACATACCTATACATACCTATACATACCTATACATCTATACACTAAACCCTATCCCTATACATACCTATACATCTATACACTAAACCCTATCCCTATACATACCTATACATCTATACACTAAACCCTATCCCTATACATACCTATACATCTATACACTAAACCCTATCCCTATACATACATATACATACCTATACATACCTATACATACCTATACATACCTATACATCTATACACTAAACCCTATCCCTATACATACCTATACATCTATACACTAAACCCTATCCCTATACATACCTATACATCTATACACTAAACCCTATCCCTATACATACCTATACATCTATACACTAAACCCTATCCCTATACATACCTATACATCTATACACTAAACTCTATCCCTATACACACCTATACATCTATACACTAAACCCTATCCCTATACATACCTATACATCTATACACTAAACCCTATCCCTATACACACCTATACATCTATACACTAAACCCTATACCTATACACACCTATACATACCTATACATCTATACACTAAACCCTATCCCTATACACACCTATACATCTATACACTAAACCCTATACCTATACACACCTATACATACCTATACATCTATACACTAAACCCTATCCCTATACACATCTATACATCTATACACTAAACCCTATCCCTATACATACATATACATACATATACATACCTATACATACCTATACATACCTATACATACCTATACATACCTATACACTAAACCCTATACCTATACATACCTATAGATACCTATACATCTATACACTAAACCCTATCCCTATACATACCTATACATCTATACACTAAACCCTATCCCTATACATACATATACATACCTATACATACCTATACATACCTATACATCTATACACTAAACCCTATCCCTATACATACCTATACATCTATACACTAAACCCTATCCCTATACATACCTATACATCTATACACTAAACCCTATCCCTATACATACCTATACATCTATACACTAAACCCTATCCCTATACATACATATACATACCTATACATACCTATACATACCTATACATACCTATACATCTATACACTAAACCCTATCCCTATACATACCTATACATCTATACACTAAACCCTATCCCTATACACACCTATACATACCTATACAATAAACCCTATCCCTATACATACATATACATACCTATACATACCTATACATACCTATACATCTATACACTAAACCCTGTCCCTATACATACCTATACATACCTATACAATAAACCCTATCCCTATACATACATATACATACCTATACATACCTATACATACCTATACATACCTATACATACCTATACATCTATACACTAAACCCTATCCCTATACATACCTATACATCTATACACTAAACCCTATCCCTATACATACCTATACATCTATACACTAAACCCTATCCCTATACATACCTATACATCTATACACTAAACCCTATCCCTATACATACCTATACATCTATACACTAAACTCTATCCCTATACACACCTATACATCTATACACTAAACCCTATCCCTATACATACCTATACATCTATACACTAAACCCTATCCCTATACACACCTATACATCTATACACTAAACCCTATACCTATACACACCTATACATTCCTATACATCTATACACTAAACCCTATCCCTATACACACCTATACATCTATACACTAAACCCTATACCTATACACACCTATACATACCTATACATCTATACACTAAACCCTATCCCTATACACATCTATACATCTATACACTAAACCCTATCCCTATACATACATATACATACCTATACATACCTATACATACCTATACATACCTATACATACCTATACACTAAACCCTATACCTATACATACCTATAGATACCTATACATCTATACACTAAACCCTATCCCTATACATACCTATACATCTATACACTAAACCCTATCCCTATACATACATATACATACCTATACATACCTATACATACCTATACATACCTATACATCTATACACTAAACCCTATCCCTATACATACCTATACATCTATACACTAAACCCTATCCCTATACATACCTATACATCTATACACTAAACCCTATCCCTATACATACCTATACATCTATACACTAAACCCTATCCCTATACATACATATACATACCTATACATACCTATACATACCTATACATACCTATACATCTATATACACTAAACCCTATACCTATACATACCTATACATACCTATACATCTATACACTAAACCCTATCCCTATACATACCTATACATACCTATACAATAAACCCTATCCCTAAACATACATATACATACCTATACATACCTATACATACCTATACATACCTATACATCTATACACTAAACCCTGTCCCTGTCCCTATCCCTATCCGCATCCCTGTCCCTACCCCTAAGTCGCTATACACTAAACCCTGTCCCCATCCCTAACTCACTATACATCTAAACCCTAACCCTATCCCTAACTTACTATCCAATAAACCCTGTCCCTGACTCACTTTCCAATAAACCCTGTCCCTGACTCACTTTCCAATAAACCCTGTCCCTAACTCACTTTCCAATAAACCCTGTCCCTAATTCACTATCCACTAAGGCCTAATTCACTATCCACTAAGCCCTAATTCACTATCCACTAAGCCCTAATTCACTATCCACTAAGGCCTAACTCACTATCCACTAAGGCCTAATTCACTATCCACTAAGCCCTAACTCACTATCCACTAAGCCCTAATTCACTATCCACTAAGACCTAACTCACTATCCACTAAGGCCTAACTCACTATCCACTAAGGCCTAACTCACTATCCACTAAGGCCTAACTCACTATCCACTAAGGCCTAACTCACTATCCACTAAGGCCTAACTCACTATCCACTAAGGCCTAACTCACTATCCACTAAGCCCTAATTCACTATCCACTAAGACCTAATTCACTATCCACTAAGGCCTAACTCACTATCCACTAAGGCCTAATTCACTATCCACTAAGGCCTAATTCACTATCCACTAAGCCCTAATTCACTATCCACTAAGGCCTAACTCACTTTCCAATAAACCCTGTCCCTAACTCACTTTCCAATAAACCCTGTCCCTAACTCACTTTCCAATAAACCCTGTCCCAAACTCACTTTCCAATAAACCCTGTCGCTAACTCACTATCCAATAAACCCTGTCGCTAACTCACTTTCCAATAAACCCTGTCGCTAACTCACTATCCAATAAACCCTGTCGCTAACTCACTATCCAATAAACCCTGTCCCTAACTCACTTTCCAATAAACCCTGTCCCTAACTCACTTTCCAATAAACCCTGTCCCTAACTCACTTTCCAATAAACCCTGTCCCTAACTCACTTTCCAATAAACCCTGTCCCTAACTCACTTTCCAATAAACCCTGTCCCTAACTCACTTTCCAATAAACCCTGTCCCTAACTCACTTTCCAATAAACCCTGTCCCTAACTCACTTTCCAATAAACCCTGTCCCTAACTCACCTTCCACTAAACCCTGTCCCTGACTCACTTTCCACTAAACCCTGTCCCTAACTCACTATCCACTAAGCCCTGTCGCTAACTCACTATCCAATAAACCCTGTCCCTAACTCACTTTCCAATAAACCCTGTCCCTGACTCACTTTCCAATAAACCCTGTCCTTAACTCACTATCCAATAAACCCTGTCCCTAACTCACTTTCCAATAAACCCTGTCCCTGACTCACTTTCCAATAAACCCTGTCCCTAACTCACTATCCAATAAACCCTGTCCCTAACTCACTATCCAATAAACCCTGTCCCTAACTCACTATCCAATAAACCCTGTCCGTAACTCTTCCCTTCCTTTATGCATGAGTATATGCACAATATCCCCCTCGGCTGTCGTTGTAACTAACAATTTGTTTTAAATTGACTTGCATGGTTAAATAATGCTTAAACCTATCAGGGGAACATGATTTGGTGACTTGCTTGTTTTTGAGATTGTGTTTAACGATGCTAATAAAGCTAATGCTATGCTAATTATACTACTGGTAACTGGGCTATGGGATGCTAATGTTATCTGTGGGATGCTAACTGTGGGATCACCCTCAATGTGTGAATTTGTTGATTAAGCTTTAGAGTTTCCCTGATTTAACACTGATCAGTGACCAGCCTCCCACCAGCCCAGAGGGTCAGTGATCAGCCTCCCACCAGCCCAGAGGGTCAGTGATCAGCCTCCCACCAGCCCAGAGGGTCAGTGATCAGCCC